>NC_089747.1:66227494-66249994 GCF_040412425.1 Macrobrachium rosenbergii | reverse complement strand
TCTTCATAAGCGACATGGTTACAGTCGGACGGACAACTCGATGCATAAAAACGTCTTGGAAGCGGAAAGAAAACAATCAACAACGAAAAAGCGAGGAAAACATCTGACCTTCACAACACATCTTCCCCAACGCATGGCAGAGAGAGAGAGAAATCTACACAAATCTACGCAACATTGCACATCAACACTCCACGGTGTTCCTTGAGGGTTTCTGCAATCAACATTCATCAACATAAGAAGTTCAACATCCACAATAACATCCCTTTGATGACGTGTATCTAGCCAGACGGAAGTCGGACAGCAGAGGAACCTCGTCGACCTACTTATCAGAATCCAATAAAAGCTAAGTATAGCCATTATTTATAACAGTTGGTATATTCATTTACAGTGTTCGGGTCTCGAGTGGCAGGTTGCTGATATAAGGTGAGCAGTGCCGTAGATTAATACCTTTGCCTTGCAGACGTAGCGGTTCCTGATACCTCATTTTTTTTTCATACTTTTGTGTTCTTTTATTTTTACGCCTGACACGTTGTTAACTCTGTTCTTTTTCAGGAAAGTGCATTTATTACTTTTCATTATTGTATTTTATGATGCATTTTTCATAAGTGATGTTATTTTTAGCGGTTATATGGATCTCGGTTGTTATTTACTTGCGTTCCTGGTTTAGATTTATGAGGTTACGTAGCGGCCGTGTTTATTCATATAGGTTTCAAGATCACTTAGAGAGTAGGCATGCGGATAGGAAACTTAGTAGGAAAATGACTCCTCCAACCCCAAGTGGGAGCGACCCCACCACTTCCCACAGAATCCTGTAGTTACGGTAGTTAATGCTAGATCGCCAATTGTACCATTCGCAGGTCGTGTCAATGGATTTTTGACGCAGGGTGTCGAATCTTGGATTTCGTCTATAGACGTACACCTCACGGCAAAATCCATTACCGATCCGTCTTTACAATTGCAAGAGGCAAAAGAGTTTCATAGATTTTGCTAAGGGAGATGCAGGTGCGTACTTATGGGGAATATCTTTTAAAGAAAACAAACACTTGGGATGGTTTCAAAGCCAATCTGCGTTCCATTTATGGGAGTGAGGATGCATTGGATGAAGTTCTTGCTTTATGCAACATCATAAGACTCACATCTATGACTAATCTAAGTATAGCAGATAGGCAGCTCTGATAGGAGATAGGCTCGAAGAGTATAAAGGACAGATTGATGGCTCAAGTTGGGTCAATGGTGATCTGCATATCAGTTCCAAATCTGTCTGCAGGTTATTCTATGTAACACTTGTAACAGCGATGTTACCTGAACCTTTGGTTAAGTGTTTTGATGAGAAATTACAATCAGATAGCTCAGAATTAGATATCTATAGGCAAGTTCGGAAACACTTGTCCAAGTGTACAGATCTCGATCCTTCTCTAATTCAGGATTTTACAAAGCAAGAAAACTAAAATCATGCGTCTACATCACCGCAACAGGTTAACTTAGTCACTAATAATCCATCAGCAGTCATTTGTTTTAACTGCAAAAGACCTGGTCATATGATAAATGAGTGTAGATCCCGCTATTGTTCAATCCATAACAGTACGTATCATAAGTATAGTCATTGCAGTGCAAGAAAGAAGAATTTAAACAGTAACACAAACATTCAAAATACTGGTAATGACGCTAAAAAGCAACAGTACCATGGGGAAAGAACAAACATTACAAGCAGAACAGTAATGCAGGTCAGAAACAAGTACATTCAAATCGTTCCTCAGGAAAGCCAACTTCAGGCTCAGCAGTTCCAAACAACCAAGCGTCAGTGAATTTTCCGAATGCCGGCGGGCAGACAAACACCACATAGCCAGCTTAAAGGGGGAGGAGAGTGATATTGGGTTATCATCACTTTTGAATCAGATAATAAGTTTAATGTTCTCCAAGATATGTGTGAAGACAAGAATTTTCCAGAAATCGAGGTAGTGTCTCCCAAACATGCAGAGCACGGTCCCTTAGATTTTTGCAAAATACACGCTATTATTGGCTCAGAAGAAGTTAGACCCACTTTGCATGCAGTTAGCTTAGAACACAAGCATTTCACCTTGTTTTTGATTCAGGTAGTCCACGTAATATAATGGATTTACGTACCCATCACCTTTTATTTTCAAGATTTCCCATCGAACGCTCCGATGTTCGTTTGTCAGGAATAGGCAATAATGAATTAGATGTAATTGGTACATCTCAGATACAATACAGGTTGGGGCAACGTACTTTTACGGATACCTTTATCATTGTTGGCAATATTAATATGTACCCAGTAGTTATTATGGGGTATCTATCAATGTCATTACATAACGTAATTTTAAATCCCGCAAAACACGGAGTGTTTATAAAGGAAATTCTATCGGTCTTCACACACATTGAAATCTGTTTTGGATCAGAAGGAGACAGAGAGTAAGAAGATAACGTATATCGAAGAGCCAGTCACTTGTCTCATAAGCGATGATATTGTTACAGCAACCCAACATAACTCTCAGGCACCCGTCCTTGCTGCGTTCGCACAAACCATTAAGCCAAACACACCATCGTATCTCACGGTCAAGGTTAAAAGAAAATTGCCAGGCTCAGAGGTTTTAATTCTTCCTGATACTTTAAAGATCAATGGGCTTTCAGTCACGCAAGCATTATACACAGTAAATTCTGATCATCGGGTTAACATTGAAGTTTTTAATCACTTAAATGCTGCTTTAACAGTACATGAAAATCAACATATTGTCAATATCGAAGCATATAAACATCGAATCCTTACAGTTGCTGAAATTAACTCCACTGAATCAGCAACAGACGAATCTCTTTTTTAAAGGTAATTAAAGGCAAAATCGAAGCAGACATCTTAGATAGGGATATAAGCAAGAAATTTTTTGATCTTTTATCCAAATATAGTGATGTTTTTTCTACTAGTACTGGAGCTTTAGGCAAAACGGAAGTCATCGAACATCAAATTCGTTTAAAGGATAAGGACCAGGTCATTTACGTGCCTTCATATCGTCTACCGGCCAAATTTCTGAATGAAATCAATGTTGAGGTAGATAAAATGTTAAAAAGAGGGGTTATTAAGAAATCTAACAGCCCTTATAATTTTCCCTTGATAGTAGTACCAAAAAGGATAAAACCTGGAGGATTTGTGTTGACTTTCGCAAGCTCAACGACCAAACTATCCCTGATCGTTTCCCAGTACCTTGCACAGATGATATTTTGTCTCTATTAGGACAGAATAAATTTTTACTTCCTTGGACTTACTTAAAGGCTTTCACCAGATACCCTTAGCTAAGGATTAGTACCCAGTACACTGCTTTTAGTACAGCTAGAGGTCACTATGAATTCCTACGTATGCCATTTGGGCTACGTTGTGCTCTATTACGTTCACTAGAATGATCAATATAGTGTTCGGAGATTTACTAGGAATATTCTCCATGCTTATATGGATGATTTAGTTATATTTTCCAACACCTTGGAGGAGCATTTAAGTAAACTAGAAATAGTCCTTCAAAGGTTAAGAGAACATCATCTAAAAGTAAAAATTTCTAAATGTGAGTTTTTAAAGACGAATTAGTCTATTTGGGTTTCATGGTATCTCGGCAAGGTCTTAAAGTAGTCCATGATAAAATCTCTGCTATTAGTAAATTTCCCGTTCCTACTAATGTTAAAGCCATACAGCAATTTCTCGGGGTTTCGGGTTATTATCGTCGGTTTATCCGAGATTATTCAGTAATAGCAGCTCCTTTAACTGATCTCATAAGGAAGGACGTAACTTTTAAATGGGAATCCCAACATCAAATTGCTTTTGATACCTTGAAAGAAAAAATCAGTTCTGCTCCTATTTTAAAGTTTCCCAATTTTACTAAAGAGTTTATTATTGCAACCGACGCATCAGATCAAGGAGTAGGAGGTGTGTTACTCCAGTGGCATGACAATAAGTTTTTCCCCATTGCTTTTTATTCTCGCAAATTAAAAATGTCAGAGAAGAAATATGCAGTAATAGATCAGGAATGCATCGCCATTGCTAATTCGTTGGTACATTTTAAATATATAATCTATGGGTATAGTGTCAAGGTTCTAACTGATCACAAGCCCCTTACTGACTTTTTAAAGGTTTCAATCATAGTCCTAAAAGAACTCGGTGGCACATGATTATCCAGGACTTTGGAGCTAAAATTGGATACTTACCCGGTAAAGCAAACGTAATCGCAGATGCGCTATCTCGTAACCCAGTACCAACACACTCAATACCTTTCGCTGATCTAGAAGAAATTCCAATTCCTTCGCAAGCTATGAAAATTGCTATCGAAAATGGTCAATCTTTAGCCCAAACAACAGAGAATATTACCGATATGGAGTGGAATCTAGATTCAGTACGGCAAGAACAAATGAAAGATCAGAAATTAAGAGTAATAATAGATGCATTAAATAGGAATCCAGATGATAAGAAATATGTGAAATATACGAATCAATATTTCTTGATTAAGGATAACATTCTATGCCGATCCGTGGCTAGGAGAACCAGGAGTTCAACACAGTTAACTAACGACCAGGTGGTTGTACCTATCACATTAATCCCAATCGTTCTGAAATGGCTTCACAACCATCCTCTGCATGGTCATCCTGGGTTCGAAATAACCTCTCAAAAGGCCAAGTCATTATTTTACTGGTCTACTATGTTAAAAGATATTAGGACATATATTAAAAACTGTGATATATGTTTCCGTCACAAGGGCCAAACTAAGAATCCTGTAGGTCTCGGAACTTATCCCGTGCCTAGCAAACCTTTTGAAAGGGTACACCTTGATTTATTGACAGGTTTTTACGAGACAGACCGGGGAATAAAACCTCTTGGTTATAATTGACGCCCTTACACGGTATACTGAATTAATACCACTAAAAGTAAAACAGCCATTGAGTGCGCTAGGAAGTTTTACGAGTGCTATATATGCAGACATGGAATTCCAAATATAATAATCTCTGACTCAGGTGGAGAATTCAATAATCACTTCCTTAACTCATTGTGCGAAATTCTGCAAATAAAGAAAGTCAATACGATGATATACCATCCTGAATCTAATGGATTGGTAGAACGGGTTAATAGAAATGTGCTAGACATACTGCGTGTAAACATAGGCGGTATGGACCCAAACTGGGATATTGCAATACCCACGGTGTCCAGTACCTAAATAACAATTATCATACTTCAATCCGTATGTCTCCCCATGAAGCTGTTTATGGGATACCTGCTAGGTCACCTTTTCACATCTTATCCCCGACATCTAGTTTATCAGATCCATTGAAGGATATAATAGATGTTAGCCGAAGTAGATATCAAACACTTTATCAAAACCTCTTACAGGCTCAAGTGTTAATGAAGAATGCACATGATAAAAAGCTAAGGTCACAAAGCCTTACCAAGAAGGAGATATAGTATATGTACAGGTCTATGTTAGAAAAGGGCTAAATTGGAAATTATTGCCTAAGTTTGAAGGTCCTTTCATAGTTATAGAAGTTTTAATAGGTAACCGACTTAAAATTCGGAATCAGTCCGATTCAACGGATGTTCGAACAGTATCTATCTCTCATGTGAGAGCTTAAGACAATGGTTTGTTATGAAAAAGTTAATTATTGTGTGAATTTTTACATCATTTGAATGATGCGATGTTTTTGTTTCATTATTTACAAGTTATTTTTTTTTGCAGGCTCCAACATGAAGCTTGTCAAATTATACCATGCACTATTCCTCTCAATGTTTATCGTAGCTGGGAAGAGTTCTGAAATAACTTTACATCATGGTTCTATAGTAGAGGAAATGAATAATTTCTTTCTAACTGGCAGTAATATAGTTTTAGAAGTCAATATGAACGCCATTTTTACTAGTGAAAATGAAGTAATAACTTTGAAATCAGAATTGACTCTTTTTATCAATCTCTGGCAGACTTGCATAAATCATTCTTAGCTAGCAGTGATCCAACGTCGCCTAATCAAGTCAGTGACACAATTAATATGCTTTTCTGGGAATTAAGGAATAAAACAAGCGAAGCTGAAATCTTGGCTCGTGATTTGCTAATGTGGTCAATACCTCATGACGTTACAGAAAGGCATAACCCACTTGTTCTAGCGGCATTAAATTTGGTTGGTTCCGTAGCAGGTCTTGGGTTAGGGATTTCAAAACGTTTGAAACTTCGCGATCACGGGGTTAAAATCGAAAATCTGGAACATCAACAAGAGGTATTAGCAGGAGAACTAAACAAACAAATTCAAGCTTTGAACAGCGTAATCAGTAAAGTAAATGAACAGTCACGACGTTTCAATCAGGTTCATGACACTCAAGTTTTGTTAGCAACTTTGATGTATTATCATGCTAAAATTAATCATGTATACTCGAGAGTTTCAAGCTTTATCGAAAAATCAAAAGATTACGTGGAAGCTATAACACTTGCTGCTAAAGGCGTGTTGTCTCCTCATTTGTTACCGATTAAAGATCTTACTCAGATTATCAATAATGCTCACGATAAAATGCGCTATGTTCCAGTAGTAGATTTTCATAAAGTTGAATTTTATTACAGCTTGATCACAGTTAAAGTTGACCTTGATAAGATCTAATCGACATTCCTTTTCAACCCATCAGACGCGTGGAAAGCGTATAAAGTTTCGCCTTTTCCCACGTATGTATCTAACGTCTCGACACCTATTATTAATAATCTGTCAGCTCTAGTATTGGTTTCCGCCAATAAGGAAGCTTTTACGGTAGTCGAGACCAAGCACTGTTAAATGATTGCCATGATGTTATGAATAATGTAGTGTGCAGGATCGATTTGTTTGAATTCTTAAATGTATCCATTACGTCATTGAATTCATGCGAGGTGGACTTAGTACTTAACAGAACCTCTCCCCATACACATGAACATTGTTTGGCTGGTTTAGTACGGTATCGTGACAATCAGTTTCGTCACAGGCTCGTGAATGGCACGTCATTCGTCTTCTCTGCAGAACCATACATCGTCACTTGCCCAGATGGTACTAGGACAACAGGACACATGTTCGTCGTTAATGATGGCTGCATTGCAACAACGTCGTCACTCTTCATCCGAGCTAGCACATCGATCATCCGTGGGCGTAACTTCTTCATCAACACATCGTGAAACACTAGGCTGCAAGGTCTAACAATTCCCTACAGCAGGCCCATCGAAAACGCTATTGCATCATTAGACTTGCTGTCTCCTGCGAGCCATTCTTCTGATCACCATGATTTTCTTCTCCTCTACACATTAATTGCCGTTGGTACGTTGCTGGGAGCCGAGGCGTAATCGTCAGCGTAATGTTTTGGAAAAAAGCACGAGAGATGAAGGAGACCATTGCGAAATCTGCTGATTCTCAAAGGTCAACGTTGGACTGGCGCAATTATATGTTCCGAGTTCGATAATGGAATTACTGGCCATTTTTTCATTAAAGCTCGAATACACAGAGAAAGACTGAAAAGGTTCTATTTTCGGTGGTAATATATGTGAGGAAGAGCTGAACATTTCTGGTGTTATCATTTATCTACATTTATTTCTTTAATAACCTATACTACATATGTATGTATCAATTGCGTGTAGTAGCATGTTGTTCATTCAACATTTTGCATTTAGTAATTTGGTTGTCCATACTGATTAATCTATCAGGATAACTGTTTGTTTATATAAACCTACCAAATGGTTATTACCTTTTGGATACATTTTTTAAGCATTGATTGCAATCTCTATCATTGCAAGTGTATTCATATAATCTGTGCACAAATGTTTTTACTTCGTATACGAATTGCATTATCATTTCAGGATTGCATTATCATTTCTGAATTGCATTATTTTATTTTATTTATCCGGATTACATTATCTATATATGATTTATGTGTTAATCATTAGCATTGTCAGTATAATCAATATTTGAGTTATATAACTTACCTTTTTTCTCACTTTGCTACATTTTAGTAAGACTTGTGTTCACAAATATGCAACATATTTCAGTATTTGCTGTCTTCAGTAATTACTATGTATCCTCATTCACATTTTGATTATAATGATATTTGGAAGCGTATATTTTCTTTTGCTTTCTGAGAATTTATGCTTAGCTAGTGAATGCCTGTTTTGGTGATTTCGTTCCTATTGTGTTTTACGTGGCCGAGCAAATGTCATATTTCATTTATGCCACATTTAATAAACTACGTTTCTTAGTAAATCTAAGATAATTCCCAATATATATATCTCTGTCGCACATGAAAGGAATGCTACTGCGAAATCTCAGTGCGATCAAACCAGACGCAAACATCATCAATAAGTACCTGTGTAGTGTCTTAAAGACAGTGCGTCATCATACATTAGCATGCGTTTGCATAAACTCAGCGTTCTCTTTTTGATCAGAGCTGGAGGCAAAGTCACGTAGCCGTGGAAAGTCCTTGGGAACGAGGTCATATGTTTGTTCGTGTGTGTGAATCTTAGTCTTGCTATGTAAAAGTGTGAAAGCTTAGATATTAGATCGACATGGGAGATCATCCTGTGCAGACCAATTGTATTCTTTTGTATATAGTCTTTATACTAAATACAAGAAAAACCACTATGGAGTTTGTCTGAAATCCTGCAGAACATTGGTCTGATCTTCCAAAAACAGTCTTATTCTACAGCCATGGAGAAAATGAAGATGTCACAACCAAACTCTGACTGAGTTCCAAACACAGTCCTTATAACCAAACACCAGGGGGAATTTCTGATGAAATACCTTATATATAACATATATATATATGTTATATATATATATATATATATATATATATATATATATATATATATATATATATATAGATATATATATATATATATATATATATATATATATATATATATATATAGTCATAAAATATCTGTTTCTTGAAATTATACAAATGGAACCATTTATGATAATAACAAATTATTCGGCTTATATGGTTTGTTTTATAATACTAAACAGGAATATCTCTGATGGAGAATTATCACGAATATATATATATATATATATATATATAATTTATAAGTGATAAATGGATTGACCAGACAGTACAATGATATTCTAATCCATTTTATCACTTATAATGAGCTTTAAATTCCTCTTCGCTAACATTTAGCACACCGGATTTATCTTCTTCATTGAAATCCCCAGTGATTCATCCTATGACTTGGAAATTATATATATACTATATATATAGTCTAGAATATAGAATACATAGGAAAGTTTGATAAATGGTGAATTTGATATTATTCCGCTCCGACATTTGTATTTCCTGGACCCCCTATATATATACATTATATATATAATCCCATTATACGGTGTGATAAAAATATATATATATATATATATATATATATATATATATATATATATATATATATATATATATATATATATATATATATATATATATATATATATATATATATATATATATATATATATATATATATATATATAGATAGATATATAGATATATATAGATATATATATATATATATATATATATATATATATATATATATATATATATATATATATATATATATATATATATATATATATATATATATATATATATATATATATATATATATATATATATATATATATATATATATATATATATATATATATATATATATATATATATATATATATATATATATATATATATATATATATATATATATATATATATATATATATATATATATATATATATATATATATATATATATATATATATATATATATATATATATATATATATATATATATATATATATATATATATATATATATATATATATATATATATATATATATATATATATATATATATATATATATATATATATATATATATATATATATATATATATATATGATTATTATCACTTTTGTACGTGATTCATTTATCACACATTACCACAGGTGAAAAATAAGAAACGGGGGTGTAGGTCCTGACCGGTTTCGACTTTATTTCCAAGCCATTGACGAAGGACTGATACAGAGTGTGAGAAGTCACAAATATATATACTACAAGAACAGTACTGACGAACATACACAACCGTTAGGGACTCCATATCCCCACTCAGGCCGGTGTCGAGGTAGGAGTGGCCTTTAAAACTCATTTGGCTAAAAATCACAATAGACTCTCTGGGGACATTGCTGATAAACAGACCATACCCCACCTCAGATCCACACCTGACAGGTGTCATGGAGGCGGAGTTTGGAAACTCATTAACATTACTACCCTCGTACTGTGTTTACAAATATGATAGTCCTATTTTCATACATCTCTACTGCCTACCTTAAAGTTTAAACAATTTACAAATTTCTTTTGATATTAAAGGATCAAGTTTATACATCCCTTGACTGATATTCATATTATGGTTGTAACTTTCTTTTATAAAGCTAGATTCAATGATGTTCCTTTCCAGTGCATTATTAGAATATACAATCCTTTTGCCCCTTCCCAGTTGATAGCATGATTGTTCTCACTAACATGTACAAATATACCACTGTTCCCCTGTGCATATCTCACACATTTCTTATGTTGTTCAATTCTTTTTCCAGTGCTTTCCCGGTTTGGCCAATATAAAAGTTGTCACAAGACTTACACGGAATTTTATATACACACCCTTTAGTATTGTCTGGGGAGTTCTTGATAAGTACATTTTTCATTGTTGTATTGTTCTTAAATGCGACATTAACACCAAAATTCTTAAGAAGATGAGGGATATCTTTCATATTATTATTATAAGGCAAAACAAGCAAATTTTTTGTGTTGTAAGGTTCTTTCTGGTTTTGATACATAGTCTTTTTGCCGCTTCAAATGCACTGTTTAATACACTATCAGGATATTTCAATTTTTGCCTGCATTCCTAATCTTATCTATTTCATCATCAATATATTCAGGGCTACATACCCGTAATGCTCTTAAAAACATAGATGAAAACACTGACTTTTTAACCTTATTGCTTTGTCCAGAATAGAAATGCACATAGGAAGAAATATTAGTGGGTTTTCTATACACACTATATTTAAACCCACTACTATTTCTTCGTATGAGGACATCCAAAACGGTAAGCACCCATCATTTTCCATTTCCATCGTGAATTTAATTGATGGTACTAATTGATTTAACTTGGCAAAAAAGTTTTTTACATCTTGGTTTCCTGGCCATACACAAATTATGTCGTCAACATACCTAAACCATGTTACATTACGTGGGATTATGTTGTTTAATATCTTCTTTTCAAAAAATTCCATATATAAGTTACTTAACACTGGGGATAGAGGGTTTCCCATTGCCATACCAAAATTTTGTGAGTAAAATTTACCATTAAATTCAAATTTACAATCTTTTACACATAATTTAATCAGTTCAATTAAAGTACTTTTAGAAAATGGGATATCCAGCTGTGTGTTCTCTAACATTTCAGATAAAAACGCCATCAGATCATCTATTGGCACCTTTGTGAATAGTGATACAACATCAAAACTTACAAGCCTGGATTCACTATTAATCTCTACACTATTTAGTTTATTTATCAGGTCCACATTATTCTTGATATTTGCATTTGAGATGGTACCTACTAATGGGTTAAGAATATCTACTAAGTACTTCGCTAGCTTGTATGATGCGGAACCAACTGAACTGATAATTGGCCTGGCAGGAAAGTTTGCTTTGTGAGTTTTTATTGTACCATACATGTATGGTAGCGATGGAGAGGTCACACACAACTTCTTTATAAGGCTTTCGTTACCTTTTAACAGGTTTTCACTTTCTTATTGAAACCACTATTCACATTGTCTATCGGGTTCTTATTTAATTCTTTATATGTGTTATCATCACCTAAAAGATTTTGCATTTTTCTATATATTCACTTTTATTTAAAATTACAAGGGCGCCTGATTTATCTGCTTTTTGTCATGTGTATATTTTTATCTTTTTCAGTTCATTAATAGCAACCATAAATCTTTTGGGGACGTTTGTGGTGTCTGATTTTTTCATACTTCCATAAATCACTCCCTTAACCATGTTCACTTCTTCATTCGTTAAATCACTATATTTTTCCAAATTACACAGTCCTTTAGTTATTTCCACACTGTTCCTTCCGCCAGGAGATAAAGCAAAGTTTAAACCGTAGCCTAAGGCACTAGTTACATTTCTATCCAGCTGTTTGTTTGATAAGTTGACGACACATTCATGATTGGCGTTGTTGGTCCAAGGGCTTCTTTCAATCAACAGTTTCATTTTATTATCGTGTTTACTTTTCAGTTTCCGATACACTTGATTCCTCATCTTCACATGACAATATTCACGTAGGGAATCTCTCCAATCTGGTGGTATTGAGGCTTCAAAATGTCGTCTTTTTCTCGTGAGATCTTCAAAGTTCTTTTTGGTTTCCAATGTTTTGATGTTGATATGTTTTTCCAATATGGCACGTTGTATTTCACCGAAGGGTTGGTCTTCTAATTTCAGCAAGGAATTGGTTATGAACGATCTTGGTATCACTTGTTCATCCCGACATTCACGTAAAAACCGCAGGTGTTCCTTGTTGGTATGAGCTTGAGTGAGGGCGTCGGCAAATTCTCTGACGGCATATTCAAGATGGGAAAAGAACACAGAAAGATCGGAAGGAGCGCGTGGTATCCATTGATGATTATTATCACTTTTGTACGTGATTCATTTATCACACATTACCACAGGTGAAAAATAAGAAACGGGGTGTAGGTCCTGACCGGTTTCGACTTTATTTCCAAGCCATTGACGAAGGACTGATACAGAGTGTGAGAAGTCACAAATATATATACTACAAGAACAGTACTGACGAACATACACAACCGTTAGGGACTCCATATCCCCACTCAGGCCGGTGTCGAGGTAGGAGTGGCCTTTAAAACTCATTTGGCTAAAAATCACAATAGACTCTCTGGGGACATTGCTGATAAACAGACCATACCCCACCTCAGATCCACACCTGACAGGTGTCATGGAGGCGGAGTTTGGAAACTCATTAACATTACTACCCTCGTACTGTGTTTACAAATATGATAGTCCTATTTTCATACATCTCTACTGCCTACCTTAAAGTTTAAACAATTTACAAATTTCTTTTGATATTAAAGGATCAAGTTTATACATCCCTTGACTGATATTCATATTATGGTTGTAACTTTCTTTTATAAAGCTAGATTCAATGATGTTCCTTTCCAGTGCATTATTAGAATATACAATCCTTTTGCCCCTTCCCAGTTGATAGCATGATTGTTCTCACTAACATGTACAAATATACCACTGTTCCCTTGTGCATATCTCACACATTTCTTATGTTGTTCAATTCTTTTTCCAGTGCTTTCCTGGTTTGGCCAATATAAAAGTTGTCACAAGACTTACACGGAATTTTATATACACACCCTTTAGTATTGTCTGGGAGTTCTTGATAAGTACATTTTTCATTGTTGTATTGTTCTTAAATGCGACATTAACACCAAAATTCTTAAGAAGATGAGGGATATCTTTCATATTATTATTATAAGGCAAAACAAGCAAATTTTTTGTGTTGTAAGGTTCTTTCTGGTTTTGATACATAGTCTTTTTGCCACTTCAAATGCACTGTTTAATACACTATCAGGATATTTCAATTTTTGCCTGCATTCCTAATCTTATCTATTTCATCATCAATATATTCAGGGCTACATACCCGTAATGCTCTTAAAAACATAGATGAAAACACTGACTTTTAACCTTATTGCTTTGTCCAGAATAGAAATGCACATAGGAAGAAATATTAGTGGGTTTTCTATACACACTATATTTAAACCCACTACTATTTCTTCGTATGAGGACATCCAAAAACGGTAAGCACCCATCATTTTCCATTTCCATCGTGAATTTAATTGATGGTACTAATTGATTTAACTTGGCAAAAAGTTTTTACATCTTGGTTCCTGGCCATACACAAATTATGTCGTCAACATACCTAAACCATGTTACATTACGTGGGATTATGTTGTTTAATATCTTCTTTTCAAAAAATTCCATATATAAGTTACTTAACACTGGGGATAGAGGGTTTCCATTGCCATACCAAAATTTTGTGAGTAAAATTTACCATTAAATTCAAATTTACAATCTTTTACACATAATTTAATCAGTTCAATTAAAGTACTTTTAGAAAATGGGATATCCAGCTGTGTGTTCTCTAACATTTCAGATAAAAACGCCATCAGATCATCTATTGGCACCTTTGTGAATAGTGATACAACATCAAAACTTACAAGCCTGGATTCACTATTAATCTCTACACTATTTAGTTTATTTATCAGGTCCACATTATTCTTGATATTTGCATTTTGAGATGGTACCTACTAATGGGTTGAGAATATCTACTAAGTACTTCGCTAGCTTGTATGATGGAACCAACTGAACTGATAATTGGCCTGGCAGGAAAGTTTGCTTTGTGAGTTTTTATTGTACCATACATGTATGGTAGCGATGGAGAGGTCACACACAACTTCTTTATAAGGCTTTCGTTACCTTTTAACAGGTTTTTCACTTTCTTATTGAAACCACTATTCACATTGTCTATCGGGTTCTTATTTAATTCTTTATATGTGTTATCATCACCTAAAAGATTTTGCATTTTTTCTATATATTCACTTTTATTTAAAATTACAAGGGCGCCTGATTTATCTGCTTTTGTCATGTGTATATTTTTGAATCACGTACAAAAGTGATAATAATCATCAATGGATACCACGCGCTCCTTCCGATCTTTCTGTGTTCTTTTCCCCATCTTGGAATATGCCGTCAGAGAATTTGCCGACGCCCTCACTCAAGCTCATACCAACAAGGAACACCTGCGGTTTTTACGTGAATGTCGGGATGAACAAGTGATACCAAGATCGTTCATAACCAATTCCTTGCTGAAATTAGAAGACCAACCCTTCGGTGAAATACAACGTGCCATATTGGAAAAACATATCAACATCAAAACATTGGAAACCAAAAAGAACTTTGAAGATCTCACGAGAAAAAAGACGACATTTTGAAGCCTCAATACCACCAGATTGGAGAGATTCCCTACGTGAATATTGTCATGTGAAGATGAGGAATCAAGTGTATCGGAAACTGAAAAGTAAACACGATAATAAAATGAAACTGTTGATTGAAAGAAGCCCTTGGACCAACAACGCCAATCATGAATGTGTCGTCAACTTATCAAACAAACAGCTGGATAGAAATGTAACTAGTTTTAGGCTACGGCTTAAACTTTGCTTTATCTCCTGGCGGAAGGAACAGTGTGGAAATAACTAAAGGACTGTGTAATTTGGAAAAATATAGTGATTTAACGAATGAAGAAGTGAACATGGTTAAGGGAGTGATTTATGGAAGTATGAAAAAATCAGACACCACAAACGTCCCCAAAAGATTTATGGTTGCTATTAATGAACTGAAAAAGATAAAAATATACACATGACAAAAGCAGATAAATCAGGCGCCCTTGTAATTTTAAATAAAAGTGAATATATAGAAAAAATGCAAAATCTTTTAGGTGATGATAACACATATAAAGAATTAAATAAGAACCCGATAGACAATGTGAATAGTGGTTTCAATAAGAAAGTGAAAAACCTGTTAAAAGGTAACGAAAGCCTTATAAAGAAGTTGTGTGTGACCTCTCCATCGCTACCATACATGTATGGTACAATAAAAACTCACAAAGCAAACTTTCCTGCCAGGCCAATTATCAGTTCAGTTGGTTCCGCATCATACAAGCTAGGAAGTACTTAGTAGATATTCTTAACCCATTAGTAGGTACCATCTCAAATGCAAATATCAAGAATAATGTGGACCTGATAAATAAACTAAATAGTGTAGAGATTAATAGTGAATCCAGGCTTGTAAGTTTTGATGTTGTATCACTATTCACAAAGGTGCCAATAGATGATCTGATGGCGTTTTTATCTGAAATGTTAGAGAACACACAGCTGGATATCCCATTTTCTAAAAGTACTTTAATTGAACTGATTAAATTATGTGTAAAAGATTGTAAATTTGAATTTAATGGTAAATTTTACTCACAAAATTTTGGTATGGCAATGGAAACCCTCTATCCCCAGTGTTAAGTAACTTATATATGGAATTTTTTGAAAAGAAGATATTAAACAACATAATCCCACGTAATGTAACATGGTTTAGGTATGTTGACGACATAATTTGTGTATGGCCAGGGAACCAAGATGTAAAAAACTTTTTTGCCAAGTTAAATCAATTAGTACCATCAATTAAATTCACGATGGAAATGGAAAATGATGGGTGCTTACCGTTTTTGGATGTCCTCATACGAAGAAATAGTAGTGGGTTTTAAATATAGTGTGTATAGAAAACCCACTAATATTTCTTCCTATGTGCATTTTCTATTCTGGACAAAGCAATAAGGTTAAAAAGTCAGTGTTTTCATCTATGTTTTTAAGAGCATTACGGGTATGTAGCCCTGAATATATTGATGATGAAATAGATAAGATTAGGAATGCAGGCAAAAAAAATTGAAATATCCTGATAGTGTATTAAACAGTGCATTTGAAGCGGCAAAAAGACTATGTATCAAAACCAGAAAGAACCTTACAACACAAAAAATTTGCTTGTTTTGCCTTATAATAATAATATGAAAGATATCCTCATCTTCTTAAGAATTTTGGTGTTAATGTCGCATTTAAGAACAATACAACAATGAAAAATGTACTTATCAAGAACTCCCCCCAGACAATACTAAAGGGTGTATATAAAATTCCGTGTAAGTCTTGTGACAACTTTTATATTGGCCAAACCGGGAAAGCACTGGAAAAAGAATTGAACAACATAAGAAATGTGTGTGAGGTATGCACAGGGGAACAGTGGTATATTTGTACATGTTAGTGAGAACAATCATGCTATCAACTGGGAAGGGGCAAAAGGATTGTATATTCTAATAATGCACTGGAAAGGAACATCATTGAATCTAGCTTTATAAAAGAAAGTTACAACCATAATATGAATATCAGTCAAGGGATGTATAAAATTGATCCTTTAATATCAAAAGAAATTTGTAAATTGTTTAAACTTTAAGGTAGCAGTAGAGATGTATGAAAATAGGATTATCATATTTGTAAACACAGTACGAGGGTAGTAATGTTAATGAGTTTCCAAACTCCGCCTCCATGACACCTGTCAGGTGTGGATCTGAGGTGGGGTATGGTCTGTTTATCAGCAATGTCCCCTGAGAGTCTATTGTGATTTTTAGCCAAATGAGTTTTAAAGGCCACCCTACCTCGACACCGGCCTGAGTGGGGATATGGAGTCCCTAACGGTTGTGTATGTTCGTCAGTACTGTTCTTGTAGTATATATATTTGTGACTTCTCACACTCTGTATCAGTCCTTCGTCAATGGCTTTGAAATAAAGTCGAAACCGGTCAGGACCTACACCCGTTTCTTATTTTTCACCTGTGGTAATGTGTGATAAATGAATCACGTACAAAAGTGATAATAATCATCAATGGATACCACGCGCTCCTTCCGATCTTTCTGTGTTCTTTTCCCCATCTTGGAATATGCCGTCAGAGAATTTGCTGACGCCCTCACTCAAGCTCATACCAACAAGGAACACCTGCGGTTTTACGTGAATGTCGGGATGAACAAGTGATACCAAGATCGTTCATAACCAATTCCTTGCTGAAATTAGAAGACCAACCCTTCGGTGAAATACAACGTGCCATATTGGAAAAACATATCAACATCAAAACATTGGAAACCAAAAAGAACTTTGAAGATCTCACGAGAAAAAGACGACATTTTGAAGCCTCAATACCACCAGATTGGAGAGATTCCCTACGTGAATATTGTCATGTGAAGATGAGGAATCAAGTGTATCGGAAACTGAAAAGTAAACACGATAATAAAATGAAACTGTTGATTGAAAGAAGCCCTTGGACCAACAACGCCAATCATGAATGTGTCGTCAACTTATCAAACAAACAGCTGGATAGAAATGTAACTAGTGCCTTAGGCTACGGTTTAAACTTTGCTTTATCTCCTGGCGGAAGGAACAGTGTGGAAATAACTAAAGGACTGTGTAATTTGGAAAAATATAGTGATTTAACGAATGAAGAAGTGAACATGGTTAAGGGAGTGATTTATGGAAGTATGAAAAAATCAGACACCACAAACGTCCCCAAAAGATTTATGGTTGCTATTAATGAACTGAAAAAAGATAAAAATATACACATGACAAAAGCAGATAAATCAGGCGCCCTTGTAATTTTAAATAAAAGTGAATATATAGAAAAAATGCAAAATCTTTTAGGTGATGATAACACATATAAAGAATTAAATAAGAACCCGATAGACAATGTGAATAGTGGTTTCAATAAGAAAGTGAAAAACCTGTTAAAAGGTAACGAAAGCCTTATAAAGAAGTTGTGTGTGACCTCTCCATCGCTACCATACATGTATGGTACAATAAAAACTCACAAAGCAAACTTTCCTGCCAGGCCAATTATCAGTTCAGTTGGTTCCGCATCATACAAGCTAGCAGAAGTACTTAGTAGATATTCTTAACCCATTAGTAGGTACCATCTCAAATGCAAATATCAAGAATAATGTGGACCTGATAAATAAACTAAATAGTGTAGAGATTAATAGTGAATCCAGGCTTGTAAGTTTTGATGTTGTATCACTATTCACAAAGGTGCCAATAGATGATCTGATGGCGTTTTTATCTGAAATGTTAGAGAACACACAGCTGGATATCCCATTTTCTAAAAGTACTTTTAATTGAACTGATTAAATTATGTGTAAAAGATTGTAAAATTTGAATTTAATGGTAAATTTTACTCACAAAATTTTGGTATGGCAATGGGAAACCTCTATCCCCAGTGTTAAGTAACTTATATATGGAATTTTTTGAAAAGAAGATATTAAACAACATAATCCCACGTAATGTAACATGGTTTAGGTATGTTGACGACATAATTTGTGTATGGCCAGGGAACCAAGATGTAAAAACTTTTTGCCAAGTTAAATCAATTAGTACCATCAATTAAATTCACGATGGAAATGGAAAATGATGGGTGCTTACCGTTTTGGATGTCCTCATACGAAGAAATAGTAGTGGGTTTAAATATAGTGTGTATAGAAAACCCACTAATATTTCTTCCTATGTGCATTTCTATTCTGGACAAAGCAATAAGGTTAAAAAGTCAGTGTTTTCATCTATGTTTTTAAGAGCATTACGGGTATGTAGCCCTGAATATATTGATGATGAAATAGATAAGATTAGGAATGCAGGCAAAAATTGAAATATCCTGATAGTGTATTAAACAGTGCATTTGAAGCGGCAAAAAGACTATGTATCAAAACCAGAAAGAACCTTACAACACAAAAAAAATTTGCTTGTTTTGCCTTATAATAATAATATGAAAGATATCCTCATCTTCTTAAGAATTTTGGTGTTAATGTCGCATTTAAGAACAATACAACAATGAAAAATGTATTTATCAAGAACTCCCCAGACAATACTAAAGGGTGTGTATATAAAATTCCGTGTAAGTCTTGTGACAACTTTTATATTGGCCAAACCGGGAAAGCACTGGAAAAAGAATTGAACAACATAAGAAATGTGTGAGGTATGCACAGGGGAACAGTGGTATATTTGTACATGTTAGTGAGAACAATCATGCTATCAACTGGGAAGGGGCAAAAAGGATTGTATATTCTAATAATGCACTGAAAGGAACATCATTGAATCTAGCTTTATAAAAGAAAGTTACAACCATAATATGAATATCAGTCAAGGGATGTATAAACTTGATCCTTTAATATCAAAAGAAATTTGTAAATTGTTTAAACTTTAAGGTAGGCAGTAGAGATGTATGAAAATAGGACTATCATATTTGTAAACACAGTACGAGGGTAGTAATGTTAATGAGTTTCCAAACTCCGCCTCCATGACACCTGTCAGGTGTGGATCTGAGGTGGGGTATGGTCTGTTTATCAGCAATGTCCCCAGAGAGTCTATTGTGATTTTTAGCCAAATGAGTTTTAAAGGCCACTCCTACCTCGACACCGGCCTGAGTGGGGATATGGAGTCCCTAACGGTTGTGTATGTTCGTCAGTACTGTTCTTGTAGTATATATATTTGTGACTTCTCACACTCTGTATCAGTCCTTCGTCAATGGCTTGGAAATAAAGTCGAAACCGGTCAGGACCTACACCCGTTTCTTATTTTTCACCTGTGGTAATGTGTGATATATATATATATATATATATATATATATATATATATATATACTGTATATATATATATATATATATATATATATATATATAGTTCACTGCCTTCCTTCCATTCCTTTCCGCCATTAAATTTGCATTTTATATGAAACTCTTAGTGTTTTCATATGTCCTGCAAGAGTTTACGTTCACGGATTTTGCACTTTTCTTATTTGTATCTCGTTACAAACAGCTACTGTGAACCATATTTCAGCCCTCAGGGCATAATGGGATTCAGGCAGTAAGTTTCGATGGCTTTGAAACTCCTGCCTTATATGGAAACTTTTTTCATTACTTCTCTTGATAAGGGATTTCGCTCTTCCGCCATTGTTAAGTTTCCATTATATCTTTTTCAGCAGCTGATCCCACTAAGGTGTGGTTGGAATTTTCTCAAATTGAACTCCCTTTCAGTTTTCTGTAAAAGAAAACTATTGAGATGGATATTTGTCTACCAGTCTGCACTTTTTCTGTCTGCCCTCAGATCTTAAAAAAACACTGAGGCTAGAGGGCTGCAAATTGGTAAGTTGATCATCCACCCTACTATCACCTACCAAATTGAAACCGTTTATCCTCAGTTGTTTTTAGTGTATTTAATCTTAAAGTTAGCTATGATCGTACGTATAGGTGCCAACAACACAAGCCACCACCGGGCCGTGGTTGAAAGTTTCATGGGCCGCGGCTGAGGTTTTATTGGCCGCGGCTGAGAGTTTCATGGGCCGTGGCTGAGAGTTTCATACAGCATTATACACTGTGCAGAAAACTTGATTGCGCCGAAGAAACTTCGAAGCCATTTTTACTTGTTTATTTGTGCTGTTTGTTGCTAATAAAATCATGGAACAGCTTTCAAACTGTAATACTTTAATGCATCAGTGTCGAGAAAGAGCTTTTCTAGTCTAGCCACTACAAAAGGGACATTGAGACCTGCTGCTAATATACAGAAGCGATAATTCACCAAATAACTCTTCACAGACTGGGTTTCTAAGTCTCTTTCTCTGGTAAGTTTTTTTATTTTTTTTTATTTTATCCTTAGTTTTATTTCACTCTCTTCGTCTACCTTTTGTGTCCCGTTTAATCCTAGAGTCTATTTTTTTCGTATGGTTCCTGACGATAGAAACGATGAATTTCTAAAAGCTAAAAAGTAAATAAGGTCACAACTACTGTTGTGTTAACCTTTTATTGAATTTCCGCTTTCCACTGAATAAATCTGAGACTGTCTGTGTTTGTAGGTCTATATTTGTGAGGTCAAATCCTGCTCAGGTCTCCAGAGATTTTTATTGGCACGACCTTACCGTCACTTAGAGCTAGAGATGTGGGTTTGGGAGTAATATATAGGCCTACCTGCTGTGTCTTTAGTAGCCATCATCTTGTTCACCCAGGTCTTATGTAGGTGGAATGAGGCCATTGGCGCAAAAATATTACATGTGCATATATATATACAGTATATATATATATATATATATATATATATATATATATATATATTATATATATATATATATATATATATATATATATATATATATATATATATGTGTGTGTGTGTGTGTGTGTGTGTGTGTGTGATATATATATATATATATATATATATATATATATATATATATATATATATATATATATATATATATATATATATATATATATATATATATATGATGTGTGTGTGTGTGTGTGTGTGTGAGCGCGTGTGTGGGGGGGGCAAAGAAAGAGAGACAAATAAAATTCAAATATATTCAAACCAGAGCAAATTTTTCTGTTGGGGAGAGGTGTAATGCCAGATTAGAGATTTTCAATTCTAAAAAAAAAATTCTTTATTACTTTGTCTGATGGAACGACCCTAACTGTGTCCCCCGCGCCCATCTCTCATATAACAGCCTTCTTTTCTAACAAAACTGAACTTTTGTTGCCGTGGAAAGACTGGCCAGTTGAATAAAATTACTTCTTCATGCCCTTTGTAATTTCCTAATTTTAAAAGGATCTCACGAAGGCATTTCGCTGGTATCTAAATAAAAGTTTTGAATCATAATCAAAATTCAGTAGTTTTGTCATTTTTTGTCAGTGAACATTGGCCAGGGGATTCAACTACAATGTCTGTGTTGTATCGTTAAACCAATAAATTACCGTATGATAAAAG
>NC_089747.1:66189994-66222494 GCF_040412425.1 Macrobrachium rosenbergii | reverse complement strand
TGTCCTTTCATAGCTTATCCGCTAATCAGGCAATCGGGTCAATTCCAAATTAAGTGGAGGGACTGGATGTCCTTAATTGAAGTAGTCAAATGATTAGTTAAGGTTTAATTTTGTCCTTTAAAAAATAATTGTTCTTTTTCTTTGTCGTTAACACACACACATACACACACGCGCGCGCGCTCACACATAAGAGGAACCCATTGAGAGCTACAAAAATTCGAAAACTCACAAAAGCACGCTAATTTAAAGTGCAGATTGGCACTCAAATACACATAATTAAATAATAATCAGCACATAAGGGTGATTTGTCAATACAAAAGCTAAAAGTGCACACATTCAGAGGCCACGGAGAATGGCAACAAATTAAGATAAAAACAATGGAACAGCTGTAGTTTGGGAATTTATGGATGAAACTCGTTGTTTAATTTCCATTGTTTCTAGTATCAGAAGCTCTGTGATTTTCTGCCAGATCAAATGACTTTAAAGTCTTCATAACTATTTGAGGTTTCACACGAGTGCTATAGTTTCGCGTATTAGAATTCTCTGGATTGGACAGACGACAACCAATTCTGTGACTTACTCCTTTATAACAGTCGTCCCTTAACCTGAGCCGCCGCCTCGTGAATCCGATATATATTTCCAAATTACATCTGGGATAAGAGTACTATTGGTGAGGGCCGATTCTCATAATGGCGTAAGCCATAGAACTGGCTGTCTTTTGTCCCGCATACTCGTGCCTATACCATTGATATGTATGTATGTATGTATGTATGTATGTATGTATGTATGTATGTATGTATGTATGTAAGAAGAACACCTACATCGGAGACACTAAAGAAAATGTGCATACAAGCAAACGTCGTACATATGTTAACACTGAATTCAGTATCTAATATGAATAAGTCATTCTGAACAACTGATACCTCATTATCAAGGAATATTTTCAATCTGGAGTCCTTCAGTTTGTTAAGGATGTAAATCAGGAATGACACTTGGGAAGCCTAACCTTAAGTAAGGTCACGCGATGTTGACATCACTCAGAGTGTGCATCATAAGTAGGGGAACAAGTAAAGACTATTGCAGTAAGGGCTAATTAGGCAAGTGCGCATTGGTAAGGTAGTTTTTAATAAGTGAGTCGTTTCGAGTTACGTGGATGAAGGTAGATCTGGGTTATGATTCGTGATTTAAATGGGAAACGACATGCAAAGTTTGCAACGCTTAACTGACACTGATTTTGGAATTCTGTTAGAACATCAGATTTTTCTCAGAATAGATTCTAGTGACGTAGCGGAATTCATCGCGTACTCAGTGTAAAAGAAGTGCACGCAAAATGGAGCCAACGCACACACGCACGGGCAAACAGAAATGCACGCATATAAGGAACTTACAAATCATAATCAACAAACCAGCAAAACAACCGACAAATCCGTGGACAATTCATCCCCTTAATTTCCTGAGGGAAAACGCCACCGCTCATGATAAGAGAGAGAGAGAGAGAGAGAGAGAGAGAGAGAGAGCATTCCTCCTCTATCAGTGAACGGCCCTTTCCTTGTTATTCGCCATGACGGTTACGATTTACACGGCAGTAAATCTTACTTACGAGCCTCGTTGTTGCCGGTAAGTAGGATAAATGATTTCCCAAATGCCATGAAAATCCCGAATGGGTAAAGGATTGGCAATGTAGGATATTAAGTCCCTCCTTTCCTCCTCCTTTCGGGAGGTACTTTGACTGGGAAGGCTGTCACCCACTGCTGCTGATTAATTTGAGCAATGAGATCGAGGCAGCGCCGGAAATTCAGGTTATATTTCATGTTTTATATTTGCCAGATTAATGAAACAGTCGTTTGTTGAAGTTCACGAAAATTGTGTCAAATTCTGAGATGATGAATGGGAATAAATGACTAGATTATGGGTGACACTTGAATGTAACTTTGAAAAAAAAAAAAAAAAAAAAAAAAAAAAAGGCTCATGGGATAACGAAAATGTGCACTAACGCAAATTATTTCCTACTAGGATACGTCGCCCTAGGTTAGTTTAGATCAAGGAGGGTTAGGTTAGGTTGTAAGCCTTGTAATTTCAACTGAATAGGTTTGTGGAGTTAAAAAGGTTTTATACTGAATGATTTCTACCACATTTTCGGCAGATTATGTCGATTTCTGTACTTTAAAATGTTAATATTAATAATGATATTAATCATAAGTAAAATGACAACTAGATGTTTTTGAAATTACTGGTTATTTTTCTTTATACAAAATAAATTTATATATATATATATATATATATATATATATATATATATATATATATATATATATATATATATATATATATATATATATATATATATATATATATATATATATATATATATATACCCTTGTAAATTTATCCGTTCAAGAAAAAAAACTCAATTGAACTAAAACATAAATATTTATAAGAAAATCGATTTGATTTAAAATAAAGAAAAGTCTAAGAGTTATCGTAACGTAGAATTCTCCCTCCTGACAGGCTTAATCTGAACCACCTTATAAGGTAATGATGTGTTGGCCCATATTGGTCTTTGAATACTTGTTGCAAATCTAAATTGTTCAAACGATACTTTGACAAGTCAGAATTTAACATTTACATACATTACTCCAATATGTTACTTTAAAACCTGGTGGTAATTAAAGTAAATTCTTGATCATGAGCTTCTAAACTATCTACTAATATTATTTTGGTTCCATTGAATTTCCCAGAGCTTTTTAATCATCTTCTGCTTTTATGGCCTATAGAATTCACCTCGTTAAAACCAGTTATTTTGAATTTTCTTAGTATTAACGATAGTACAAGTTAGTAATGCTGCATTTCTTCTGGATTCTAACCGTCAGGAAAGAAAAACAGAGAAATTGTGGAAGTATTACCATCAACGTATACAGTGTCCCTCGCACCTATGGAAAATACATGATTAGAGGCCTCACATATATCTTATGTAATATCATTATTGATATCACTTAATCCAGCGAAGGCTCCCCTTGACTATGTACATATTTAAGACGACAAGCCTAAATTCTTTCTCCATCATATCATTTGAAATAATGTTCAGAAGCAAACAAATAAATTATGAAAGGTTCAATTCTCCCAACTACCAGGAGATCTATTAAATAATGATTTGTCTTCAAATTAACCATTTCAATTTGGTGTATGATAATTTCAGGTATTTGTTGTTTGTTCCTGTCGTGAATGGGAATATTGCATAACAAATTATTCGTTGCTTTCCCGGGCATGGGATGTTCGCATTATGGTCATGCATGACAAGTAATTAGTCATGACCCTTAGATGGTGAAACCATTTTTTTAACTAGTACAATATTTAAAATAATGGATCCATTTATTTTGTTTCAAATGTCTTAAAATATTGGAGAAAGTTTCAATTATCTTATTATTATTATTATTATTATTATTATTATTATTATTATTATTATTATTATTATTATTATTATTATTATTATTATTATTATTATTATTATTATTGATTTAATGTCGAAAATAATGTACCCGTTTATTTTGTTTCAAATGTGTTTTTAGAATATTGAAGAATACTTACCCTAGAAAATATTCTGAAGCTTTTGGAGATACAATGTAAAGAAAGATTATTTCGGACTCAAAAATCGTCACTTTCAAATAGAATTAATTACTATATAGAAACACTTAAACACCATTTTGTGTTACATGAGAGTACGAAAGTGGTACTGAAACTACTGTACAGTTTTAATAGTGGTCTTCATAACGAAAAGAAAAAGCAATTTATCTTTATAACCCTTCAGTCATGGAAATGTGAATATAAGAGCTCTTAGCATTTTTATACCCGGAATCTCATGAAATCTGATTTCAGAAAATCATTCCAGGTATGAGTGAAAAATTATGAATATTTCCATTCAATTTTATTGAACATTTAAAAAAATTATTTTCCTTTTCTTGCGGTTTATTCCCAGGAGAGCATTTCGTAGAAGTTGCAAAATTTATTTGATAAGTTTCTGTAAAAAATGCAAGGAATTTGAACTTTTTAGAAACGACATGGGACTGTGAGGGAAATTCGAATATTTATTATTTGTTTAGATACACTCCAACAAATGAAGGCTCACCGTACTTCATTGACAATTTTGTATTGTTCCCGGAGTCAGTTTTGTTGCAAAGGACTTTATAATAATATATTTTGAAATATCACGTCACAAACTTTCTTTTAACAGAAACTTTACGTTCATTTTCTTATTCATATTGATCTTTCCTTATACATTAGTACAACTTTAGTTCTTTGCTTTTAAATTCCTATATCACAAGAGTATTTCTGCATTTTCAATCAATTTCATCCTAAGTACTCTGAGATTTTCTGAATAAAACTCATTGGAACCAACTTTTATTGGTAGAAAAGGTCAGAAATTATTTAGCTTCTGGAAAGATAATGAACTTCCAAAACTATTGAAAATTATTATAATTCGTATCTTCTAGCAACACCCTCTGGGGTCAAGAAAAAGACTGAATGTTATTCCAGTGAGATATAGTAATCTATTATGAAACTAAGTTTTATGACACCGTAAAGTGTTATCAATTTCTGATGACTTATTTTGTTAAGCATTATCTTTATTTCTATCTAAGCAACATGGTCGGTAACCTTGATGACAGTTGGAACGTTCTACAGGAGACTCAACTCTATGGTCAGTTCCCCATCGCAATAACGAAGAGATATGGAACGCTGCAGCATCGAGATGGCAGTTGGGTGTGAAAGTCAGTTTCAGGGGTCAGGCGAGATTAATATAGAAGAAAATACCCAAAAAGAAGGGGTAAGGAATGCAAGGTCGTTGGACGAAGTCATAAATAGATTATATGTGCATATACCAATGTATGTTTCACGAAGTACATATGATACGTGCATGATCTATGCATGATATACGCAATTTTCTTGTTTACTGTACATGAGCTTGTGAGTCATACAAAATATCAGTGCACAGGTTCGAGTACTGATGGATCTATATCTGTCTGTCTATCTATCAGTCTTATGATTATATATATATAATTATATATATATATAGATATATATATATAAGAGTATATATATATATATATATATATATATATATATATATATATATATATATATATATATATATATATATATATATATATATATATATATATATATATATATATATATATATATATATATATATATATATATATATATATATGTGTGTATATATATATATATATATATATATATGTATGTGTGTGTGTGTGTGTGTGTGTATGAGAGAGACAGAGATTAAAAGAAGTGAAAAGAAATACAAATATAGCAAAAACCATGCAAATCACTTCTAAGACTCGCTAGAACATTTCCGCTTCATCTTACCGATCAAGGTGTTGTTACCTCATGAACACAAACATAGCGTGAATATCTCCTCTTTCATAATCGTTCTTCTTCGCAGATGAGCTTCTGTCCCATCGCCACCTTGCAATGATTCACCTGAGAATATATAGCCCACCCAACGAAGTAGCTCCCCTGTTCTCTTCGGTAAGCTGTATTCACGGCGACTGAACTCTACGAAAATCCCGAACAGGCTGAAGGATTTGAAATGAGAAAGACGGTTACGCGTTTTCTCTGTATACGAATTCCAGAGAGCTTAAATGTGGGATGATCCCGAAGCATAAATTATTTTTAAGAGGCGGGCTATGGTTGGCATGTGTGATTTCGTCTGAGTGGCTGGGATGAATGAAGGCTTTTGCTTCTCATTAAGAGGTGTTACGGTGCTTTCGGCCTTGCCTTAAATATATTACATTGAATATTATCTAATAAATAACGTGGTTTTGCATTCGAAATAATAGGGATAATATTTAGTCTAGATTGCAAACAGAAATGATATAATCGAAATTGAAAATAACTATCAATAGGGTGTCAGGTCCCGTTTTCTCACCAGGACTCTCAGGGCATCCTCGCTTCAAAACAAAATCTACGTGACACACCGAGTACTCTCAAGAAGCACATGCCAAGCGCTCCTGATTCAAAAGGTCTTTTATGCATTTTTCAGAACCTGCTTTATGTTCTTGTTAGAACTGTAACTACTAATGTATGTCAGGCATTGCAAGCCTTCCAACCATATGCATTTGAAATCTCTTCCTAAATTGTATACAGAATTGTTAACCAATCTTCAGGTATCAGAAAACACATCTAACTGTATATAGACATCCCTTTGTTTTTCCTTAATGTCAAATGCTGCTTTTACGCACACAAGAGTTCTTAACCTGTCAGAGATTTTGTGTTAATAAACCAGAATACACCTTGACTCTGTCTCTTACTCACCGCCTTGTCCTACTGGTGACCCCAAACATGACCGACACCACCAACATCAGCCCATCCAGCGACAATGCTGCAGCACCAAGCATCTGACTACCGCCCTTTACAGCCCACAACCCAGAGGTCTGGTTCTTCAGAGCAGAGACCATCTTCAGGTCCAAGAAGATCTGCTCATCCCACAAGGCCAACACCATCCTTGAGTTCCTGTGAGACGACATCTTTGAACAGACTGTAGAATGGCTTGCTGACCAAAAGACAACCGTGACCTACTAAGCACTAAAGAACCAACTAAGGTCATCCTTCAGCATGTCACCCACCCTCAGAGTTAGGAAATTCCTAGACAATGTAGGGGAAGCAAAAGGAGACCAACAGCCATCACACGTCTGCAAGCAATTGCGGCAGCAAGTTACAATCCCTGCCACAGATGGCCGCTCAGAGACTATGTTGGACCTTGTGAAAGTGGTCCTACTCACAATATTACCCTGCCAAACAGTCGTGGCCATCCCCAATGTATTCAACCATGGACCTCGACGAGTTCCTGAAGATAGTCAGCGCCATGCACTAGGCCCACAATTCGGCGTAGCCTACACAACCGCCCGTAGCAGCAGCCGCCCCACAGCCGCAGTAGCAGACCGATGCAGGAATGAACTGCGATCCAAAGGCCCCATGAACCCCATACACCACTACCGGAGCTCCAGGTGGACAAACAAACACAAGTTCAAGCCTAAAACAGAAGAATGTCCCAAGGGCATTTGTTTCTACCACTGGAGGTTTGGGAGTGAAGCCCAAAAATGTGAAAAGGACTGCTACATGTCAAAAACATGCAAAGAGGTCGCAGCAGTGACCCAATAAATTAAACATCAGTGGTGAGCAGAAACCGCACCTGCTTTCCACTGTCTCTCTTCCAGGTACAGACAAAAAGACTCACCGTGTTTTTTCATCACAAGCAAAAGATCAAATACAGAGTTACTGGTCGACACCAGCGAATGCAAATTGTTTGTGCCAGCCAACGTGCATGAACACTTCAATCCAACCGCAGCACCCTACAAGTGTTAACTGCTATGGAACCCCACTGAAAATATACAGGAAATGGACCATGAAAGTGTCGTTAGATGCGAAGCAGTACAACTGGATGTTCGTCACAGCAGACGTAACAATCGCACTTTTAGGAATAGACTTCCTAAAAGCCCATGACATACTGGTAGGCATAGTGAAACAGCAGCTGATCACATGACCCACCCCCGTAGCCCCACTCACACCAACTCCAGCACCAGATATAAGTCTACTCCTACAGGAGTTCACAGAGGTATTTGAGGATGACCTGCAGCATGACCTGACCAAACCAGCAAAGCACCACGTCTAGCACCACATAGTCACTGAAAGTTCCCCAGTGCACACCTGTTTCATATGTTTGGCCCCAGAAAAATTGCCATGCCAAACAAACTTTCCAGGACATAGGATGGGCAGAAATATGCCAAAAAACCTCCAGCCCCTGGGCATCTCCCCTACATATGATACCAAAACCTGACAGCACATGTTGACCCTGCAGTAACTACCAGAGACTCATCATCAACACAGAACCTGTCAGGTACCCAGTGCCGTGCATCACCAACATAAGCAACCAGATGGAGGGCACCAAAATATTAACAAAGATCAACCTGTTGGAGGGATACTTTCAAGTCCAGGTCACAAAGGAGGACATGGAAAAAACAGTCATTATCACCCCCTTCGGCATGTACACCTTCAACTACAGCTGCTTCGGCCTTCGGAACTCAGGTGCAACCTTCCAATGTCTGATGGACGAAATCCTGCAACCTACTCTTCTGCTTTGTCTAAGTTGATGACATACTGATATTCAGCCCCAGCACCAAACAACACAGGTGGGTCCCGCAAATACTTAGAGAGGATGGATTTATAGTCTGAAAAGACAAACTCAAATGGGCAAAACCAGTAGTAGAATTCCTGGGCCACCAAATAAGCCGCGACAGTGTCAAGCCCTTCCCGACGAAGGTCCAAGCAATCACTGACTTCCCAAAGCCAACAACAATCAAAGCAGTCCAAGAATTCACGGAAATGATTAACTATTATCACCATTTCATACCTAACCTTGTGAAATAATTGGCTCCAATATATGTGTTCAAAAGGAAAAGCTAAAAAACTATGTTGGTATGAAAAACAAGATAAAGCCTTCACACTGGCTAAACAAACAATCACCTTTGCTTCCTCACTAATCTTTCCTTTATCCCATAGGTCCCTCACCCTAATGACAGACATGAGTAGCACAGCAATGGGCATGGTACTCGAACAAGAAGCAGATGAATGTCGTCACCTGTTGGCATTCTTCAGCAAGAAGTTATCACCCAGCAGAACAAAAGTACTCCATGTTCGACCGAGAGTTACTGGCAGTCCATAGAGCCATCCGCCACTTCCGACACATGCTAGAACGACAACAATTCGTGGTGCAGATGGACCACCAATGGTTGGTACACGCCTTCACCAAGAGCGTAGATGGGTGATCAGTAAGACAGCAGCGTCACCTATTGTCAATAGTAGAATGCTTCTGAACCATCAGACACTTGAAGGGCTCTTCCAACAATGTGGCAGACGCCCTTTCCCAAAACTCCATCAACACCATCCAGATCGAGATATCATATCCCAGAAGGATGACATGGACCTACAGCGACTTCAGCGGGGAAAATCCGCCCTTGCGTGGAGCGACCTATCCATCAATGACAAGAGAGATAACCAACGCCTGAGAGATAAGTACCAGACGCCCTTGCCCATACTTACCATTAGGGTTGAGAAAGAAAGCCTTCAACCTTGCTCACAACCTGTCCCACCCATTGGGCAGATCCACCACTCAAACCCAGTCAGAGCAGTACATCTCCTAGGGAATGAAGGCAGACATCAAAAAGTGAGCAAGAGAATGCCTCCCATGCCAAGCATTAAAAATAATGTGAACACAGAGATAGGGATAGGAGAGTTCCAGACAACACAGTGATGATTGGCCCACATCCACATCAACATTGTGGGACCCATGCCCACCTCTGAGGGGTACAGGTATCCCTTCACGATCATTGACAGGAACACCAGGTGGCCAGAAGAAATACCAGTAATGCATCAGATAGCAGAGAGTTATGTGAAAGCACTAATAGAATGGGTCAGCAGGCATGGAGTACCATAATACATAACAAGCGACAGAGGAACCAACTTCACCTCCACCTCCACCTCATGGAGCTCCCTCGCCACCAGCTTCGGGGCAAAACTCATTCCCACAACAGCATACAACCCAGAAGCAAACAGCATGGTGGAGAAACTGCACCGCTCCCTCAAATCATCACTAACTGCCAGATGTCAAATCAAAGCGGGAGTTGAAGAAGGAATTACCGTGGGCCTTGCTGGGACTAAGAACAGCCCCACATGCAGCATTCAAAGCATCACCAGCAGAAGCACTCTACGGCCAAGCATTGGCAATACTGGCAGACATTTTTCAAAACACGACAGCCCAAGACTCTTCCAGACATCATTGGAAAATGTCATGCCGGCAAAGACAACGTACGGTGTAGTAAGAAAAGAATACATCCCCAAAGACCTTAAAAGAGCAAAGTATGCACTCATAAGAATAGATGCATACCAGCTCCCCTCCCCCCTCCCTCTCCAGCCTAGTCGCGACCACAACACATACTACAATGCAGAGAAAGCGTATCAGCTGACAGTGGACGGGAGAATCGCCTGGGTCTCTACCGACAGATTAAAACCAGCCTACATCCCAGACTGTAACCCACTCCTCTAGGCTTACTTTCCCAGGGGGTGGGGGTGAAGTGCTGTGAGGTCCCGATCCTCAGGGCGTCCTTATTTCAAAACAAAATCTAGTGATGCACCAAGTACTGTCAAGAAACACAGATCCAGGGCTCCTGATTCAAATGATCTTTTATGCACTTTTCAGAAGTTACTTTATGTCCTTTTTTAGAACTGTAGTTACTAATGTATGTCAGGCATTGCAAGCTTTCCCACCATATGTATTTGAAATCTATTCTTAAATTTTATATAGATTGTTAACCATTCTTCAGGTGTAAGAAAACACATCTGACTGCATATAGATGTCCCTCTGTTTTTCCTTAATGTGAAATGCTACTTTTATGCTCACAAGAGTTCTTGATCTGTCAGAGATTTTTTTGTCTCAATAAATCAGAATATACCTTGACTTTGCCTCTTACTCGCCGCCCCGTTATAAGGGAAACATTTCTCCACCAACATGATATTCGTGAAATTTCTGATACCCTTATAATCTGTAGGGGTTGACAGAAGTGACTGTGAAATTATAACTGAGTTAAGTACACTTGTTACTTAAGTGGATAATAAAGGGAAACTTCTAAGAGAGGTTCTAATTAATTTAAGAATAATACAGTTTTATTATCCGTAAATGGACAATGCTCATTAGGTGGGACAATGAACAGTCCAAATTTTTTAGATCATTACCATTACATGTCTTTCAGACTGCTACCAGTCCTAGGTCCTAGCCTTTTAGACTGCTAAAAGTCCAAGTCATTTTAGAGAATTACCAATCCAAGTCTCTTAGACAACTACCAGTCCAAGCCTTATAGATCGTTACCAGTCCAAGCCTTATAGATCGTTACCAGTCCGAGGCTTTTAGACTGTTATCAGTCCGATTCTTTTATACCATTACCAGTCCAAGCATTTTGAGCATGACCAGTCCAAGTATTTTATACTCTTATCGGTCCAAGTTTTACAGACTGATGCCACCTCAAGTCTTTAAGGCTGTTACCAATCCAAAAATTATAAAGCATTACCAGTCAAAGTCTTCAGATTATTACCATTCCAAGTCTTTTAGAGAAAGTGACAAAACAAAAACCAAACTGAAGACAAAAAACTTTCTTAATATGTTCGACAAAGAATAAAAAAATCTTGACAAATCATAGAACCTTAAATTCTATTCATATATTTTTTTTTCTTTTTGCCCTTGTATGTGTGTGTATGCATGCATATAAATGTATGTGTGTATGGGAATGTATGTATGCGTGTGTATGTGAATGTATGTATGTGTTTGTATATCAGTGCATGCATGTGCGTACATAGCTTTTACCATAGGAATTTTACTGGAATAAAAAAAAATACAAACTGAGTACATGTCCTAGATTACTGTCTCAATCGCCCTTACGGAACTCTCAAACTGGGACCAGAAACATTACTAAGGATTATTGGTGTTCATTCTTTTCTCTTTTAAATCTCTTCTGAAAATCTTCTGTAAAACCACTATTTATGACCTGGATTTGTAATGATATTACCTTTTGTAGCTGGGTTATCAAACCTGTCAAAAAATACAAGATTTGTTCACTCAAGTCTGCTAAAAATAAATATCCATTTGACTAGTTTTTTATCTATTTATTTATTGTATTTATTCTTGCCCTTTTTTTTTGTTGGGGGGGGAGAATATTTACTTTAAGTTGGTATATGAAGCAAAAGAAGATTCGGAATTTTCAGCGAAAACTGACCGAAAAGTGGCTGGCGTTTTGTTCTCACGTGAAGCTGCCCTGCATTTTTATTTGCCATGTTTTTGTATTTCATTTAGGCGTGCGAATGTGAAAACATTGCTTTTTTGTGTGTTTAGATTTCACTTCCTATAAAAATATGTCTTTTTGTCTAGGAAACGTCATACCTAGACAACAGTATAATAAAATCAAAGAATATTTATCTTTACAGGCTGTGAAACAAAACATTAATTTTCAAGTTTTAAAAGGAATTTAGTTGTACATCAGTTATGTCTTTAATGATCTTTCTTGATAGGCTATGTCAAAAAATGCAATTGAGGTGCCCGGCGGAGCAAGGGCACAAGCGCCACCGCGGCCGAAATTGAGTTAGCAGTACGACATTTTTCCCTAGGCTTCCCTCTATGCATCAGTACATCGTATGTGACTGTAGGGCTTAAATATTATGGTCTAATATGCCATTGAACACAAGTACTTTTTCACCCTTACGGGATGTAGAAATTTCTGCCAACAGACTCGCTTGCATAAGGGCGCTTCTCAACTGTCCCTTTAAACCTGGGGTGGTGAGAGCAGGAGGTATGGGGGAGTGAGCATTGCTGTCTCTCTTCAACTACCTCCCGCTTGGATTCGGCATCCAATGAAAACGTGCACAGACTGGGTTCACGTTTCTATTCGCTTGCCGCTGCTCTATCTCATATGATGGAACACAGAGACACCTTCTCATCCTTTCTCTTATCACATGCTCTTCTGTTATCAGATGCTCTGATATTTTTTTACTTCTTATGGGTATTTTCTTAGCAATTAAATAGTTTTTTTTTTACCATGGCTGATAATGTTAATAACAGCGATCACCAAGAGATCGATATTATTGAAGGCGAAGTTATCAATAGCGGTCAAGTGAAGATATTAATGAGCCTAGTTCTTCACATGGTCATAAAAGGAAGGCCATCCTGAAACTTGGAAAATGAATATCGCTGAAATACTTCGTAATGAAGGTTAGGCTTATACTAGCCGAAAGACTCTTAAAGAAGTAGAAGCCCGTAAAATTAGACCTGCTTGTGCTGCTGGGTGTTTTCAGAAAGTTACTATGCCTGTGATAGAGGCATTGTTTAAAGATTATTGGGGCATGGGGAACTACGATGCCCATACATCATATTTGCAGAAATTAATGGTTCCAGTGACAACAAAACGTCGAAGGAAACCCTCAGAGGAAAGTTCGCGTACACAAACAATTTCTTATAGTGTGATACATGGAGATAAGCATTACAATGTGTGCAAAAAAAGTTTTATGGCTATTTTTGGAATAGGGGATAAGAGGGTACGCGTTGTTTTAAAGAAATTAACATTAGGGAAAACAAAAGTGGCTGACAAGCAGGGAACAAATGCAAGGGTATCAAAATTGTCTGGGGAAAAAGCAGACCTTGTACGTGAACACATTAAGATGCTGCCGACCATGACATCTCATTATTCTCGCGCAAAATCTCGTAACTGCATGTACATGGAATCGAATCTTAGTGTTGTGAAGTTGTATGATATGTATGTGAAGTTTATTAAAGATAAGCACCCAAATGCGGATATTGTCTCTTTTAATTATTATAGTAATGTGTTTAGGACTGAATTTAATATTGGTTTCATGCCCCAGTTGTTGATACCTGCAACACCTTTGATTTATTGTCAGCAAATATTTCAAAATATAACCAAAAGGGTTGTGAACAGGCTCAGTTAGATGACGTGCAACGTGAGTTGGATGCACATAAAGTGCTTGCAACACAAGCTAGAGCTGTGCTTGATAGCTTTAGTACGTCAGACAATGATGATTTTATGGCGTTATGTTTCGATCTGCAACAAACATTGCCGACACCCAAGCTGAGTACTAGCGTTGCTTTTTATAAAAGAAAACTTTGGACATACAACTTCTGTGTTTTTAACATGAAAACTCAGAAATTGCACCCATTACTTCAAGGACTTTGACACTCAAGAAGGAGGAAGGCTTAATGATACCCCTGAAGAAAAAGAGGTCCCAGTCAGAGATGCTAACGTTGATGCCCTGGACATGAATTTCACTTGTGCTAATATTTCTGGTATTATTGTCATTAATTTCAAAGAATTTATTTTTTATTTACCATTCATCTAAAAAATTTTAAACCCATATTATTGATTAAAATTCAGGAATTACTATCAATGCTTTTTTTATTGCTATTTGGCTTTTTTTGTATTGAGCTTTCTTATTTTTTATTATTTATTTATTTTGTGCGTGTGTGTTTACCATGACTTTTTTTCTTAAGTGTTGTAATGTCAATAATTAAGGAAGGGCCAAAGAAAGTAAAATCAACCACAAAAATCGCTACTATCGAGTAAAATAATAATCTGGTACACTCTACTTTACCTTACATTTTATACTATAGCTTAAGTATAAGATATAATAATGGCATAATTTTGGGATATATGGTACACGGATAAATTTCCTTTAAAATGACGAAAACTAGATTAAAATCGTATGGTTGGTTTCAAAGGTATTGATGTTTGAAAACTTTAAATGCGTTTTTCTCAGTTTGTAAAAAACGGCGCTTGCGCCCTTGCTCTGCTGGGCGCCTCAATTATGCAATTATACAATATTCGTTTATTTCTCCAAACATTCTTAAAAAACACGCTATCTTAATAATAATCCTCACGGGTGCTAGTTGAGACAGGCTGATAATTCTTCTCTGGTGATTTAAATGAACGGTGTCCATGAACACTTATCTGTTTGTCAGATCACTCACATTATCATACGATACATTTTCGTTGTGATTTACGTTACAGACTTTTAAGTTAATGTATGAAATAATGATCGTATTTAGATGGACAGTGACAGGTAGCGGAACGCAAATGTTTGCAATAATTCGAAAATTGCTTGGAGAAAACTCTCGGTTTTTATTTTGCCTAAAGAACTTCCACTTCCATCTATTCCCGGGATGCCCACTTTTTCGGAGACTGAATGTCAATATGTCAGATGGGATAACTTTCGACTAATGGCGAACATTTTTTCCAAGCGACGCTAAAACGAGTTCGAAAGGAAAAAGGTTCGCAAAGTAAAAATAAAAATTCAGAATTATCTCGTATAAAATCTTCGTTATCTTACAACTAACATTTTCAATGTCTGGCATTTCCTTGCCATCCCTCATAGCCTAGCTTCTTTGAAGTACCAAAATGATAAATAACTATATTTTTTTTCATATTGAGAAAGGAGACTTTGATTGAAAACCCCACCCAACCTGAGAGCCAAGACAAGGAAAAGTAAATTTAGGGTAATACTCAGAATTGACAGAAAGCTCGCGAAATCCCAATGAGGAGAGTCAAGCAGTCATCTCTTGCGTATACGAGTATGCAGTTTGCAGTCAAAGATCTTTAAGATTTCAAGCGAACGTTCACTTAAACGCTTAATTACCATGACAGAGTAAGATTTTTATCCAGAGAGATAATCAAGGTTTCAACATTCAAAACAATTTTCAATTCACAGCAGTAGTATTTTTCAGCATATTTCCATCAACTTGTTAGTTTTATTAGGCATGCAGAAAATCATATCAAAATATGACATTAAGAGGTCAGTTTCAAGACGTCTCAATACAGCATATTTACAGAATACTAGATATTTCTGATTCTACCCTTACAAGTACAGACAGGAGGTTGCTGTTTATAAACATACATGCCACAGGGTAAAAAAAATCCCCATTACAAGTTCCAGCGAGCAATTTTAATAACCATTGCCTCAATCCAGTCATATATTAATAGCAACTCATGTGGCAATAATGTGGTCCTTTACTTCCAAGTTATGTCCCTATGCAAGTTCATGTCATGAGTTTCATTCATTAACTTTTAGCTCATGTATGTGCACATGCATAAGAGACTCATTACCTTACTGGTTAAATGCACAATCACGCTTTGATGTAATTTTGACTAATTTTATCATATTCGCATGTGCCATAAGCATACATACATACATGCATACATATTGTACATACATATGTGCGTGTGCAAGTGTGTACTTTTCGTGTCTGAGAGAGCGAGTTACAACTTTGTATATTTGTCTAACGTTTGTTTTCTTTCCTTCTTTCTTGAAACCTTCGGCTCAAAGCCATTATGGACAGAGTCATCCAATTATAAATCCAAGAGGGCTCCAAAGAGCAATCAGCCAGCAGAGAGATACAACATAAAAGCAATTTAATGAACAGATGAATATGAGCGAACTGAAAATAAAACCGATACACCTGAATTCAGGAGACTTCGGCAGAAAGCAGGAAAGAATTTGCTCCTCGTTGAAACGTTTGGAGATCAGAAGATTCCACAGTGTTTACAGCAGCAGCCTGCCTAGCATTGTGAGCAAAAACAGCTAGGTCAGCAAAGAAGAGTGCAGAGGGTGTTTGTTGCTGTAGTACATTTTATGAAAAACTTTACGTCTATGCCACAAGCCAACATTAAGAATTGTCAAAACAAACTGGACTGATGACATAACTATAAAAAAATTTGAGATGAGAGTCAACCCCGGAAGACGACACTGGAGATCAGTTCTAAACAAGGAAAAAGAAGAGCTAAAACACTTAGATACAAAAGCGTCAACTTGAAACATCAAAAGACATTTCCTCAAGATACCAATTTTGTGCGAAACAGTGGAAGCAGAATTATAAGCTCTGAAAAGTCAATTTATTATCAAAAGCTACAGCCAGAATCTGAGAGTCACTGACATTTAAAACCCTACCTTTTGCTTATAAATCAAGATGCAAAGGCAAAAGTGTTCTGGATCGACTAAATATCATACTTTGAGTTTTAGAAGTGCTTAGCTTAATGCCCCATAGCCTACTCCAATCTTGAATTGTTTCCAATTGGAATCTATACAATATATGAATGCGTTACTAGCATAATCCTATATGAGAAAATATAAGGAATCATATGTCGTTATATGCTGGCAGTGATACGTCACCAAATCCCTGAAATCTAATTAAGCAAACATAATTATTACTCTCAAAATCTAACGGCAATCTATAATGACTATCTTATTACTGTCTGTTATTACTGCCTGATTACTATCTCTTTTCAATGATCATCGAAAAGAAAACAAAACTGATCTTTGTGAACTTTGCAATTTTCAATAGCTATATTTCTGAGCCATTAAAAAGAAAAAATATCTTAATTGCTTAATTAATTGCTTAATCACGATGTTAAACGTAACTTGCATTGCTGGCATAAACTCTAAAGCACGCATTCACAGGATACGCTTTCCTGATGCTAATCACCCAAAAATAAATAATTACACTCGCTGGCAGACATTAGTGCAATAACGCCCCTAGGCACTTGCGTTCTCTCTCTCTCTCTCTCTCTCTCTCTCTCTCTCTCTCTCTCTCTCTCTCTCTCTCTCTCTCTCTTACTTGTTAGTCTTTCTTGTTGTTCATTCAAGTTTGCATACAAACCAAACAAAACGTTGGAGCCATAAACACTATAAGATATATGGTGAAGTGAGCAATGAGCATGAACACATACGATAAATAATTATATATATATATATATATATATATATATATATATATATATATATATATATATATATATATATATATATATATATATATATATATATATATATATACACACATTAGCGCATGAAGGTGGACCATGGAAACGTATTCATCTCTACATAATTCTTTATTTCCAACGTTTCGTAATAAAGAGCTTTATTACATCATCAGGGAATCTGTTAAATAATGAATAAAATTACTTTAAAAATTGCTCTTAAAATCAATAAAATCCATAAAATAATTCACAGTTAAAATACAAGATAAAAAAAAAAACGAAAAAACACACAAAAAAAAACATAGAAGCAAAATCAAAGACCGCTAACCAACCTTATACCAAGGAGGCAGAAGGCAGAATGCATAAGAAAAGTTAACTCAGGTACAGCTGAGTGGAGGAGGTCTGGGTATTTAACTGGGGAACTAGTTGTTTAATAAATAATGATTCCAGGTAGGCAGTTCGCATGCATTAGTTGTTTGGCCTATGATACAGAAATCGTTTCTATCAATATATGTTTACAAATTTTCGAATGGTTTCTTATGCTTGAATGCTCGGGATTGGAGAGCCTACAGCCAGTCCGAAAACTTAATCTCGATGAGTCGATTCTGACCCTCAGTAACCTCCTCGTGGATCCGACATATGTCCCAGAGTTACACTTGGGCAAGTATACTTATATACCACGTTAGAGGTCAAAAGAGGTTTAATCGATCTTTGTGTCTGAAAAAGGAACCAATCGTTAGTGGATTTTTAGGAATTAATTTTAGATTAATGGCACCATAATGTTTATGAACAATTTGTGCAAACCTTTGTCGAAAAGAATCATCATGTAAAAATGGAAATTTGGCATAAAAGCTAATTTTGGTACTGTACAAGGTTTGGCGATATTCATGAATTGTTTGTTAAGAAACATGCGGAGCTTTTTAAAAAACAAGTTCTGTGGGAAGCAATTATTCACAAAATATCCAGAAAGGAAACCAATTTCCTGATGGAAGGATTGCCAGTTCGATGTAATAAAAAAAGCCCTGTGGAGGAGAGTAAAAATAGAGTTCAGTTTAAAATCATAAAAACAAGAACTATAGTAATTGGATCCTAAACCAGTAAAAGTCTTCTTTCTAAAAAACAGAAGTATTAAAAAATCCATTATCCCTAGTAACAAGAACGTCTAGGAAAGGCAATTGATTGTTCACCTCTTTTTCTACAGTAAACTTAATGTTATTATGTTTAGTATTAACATATGCTAAAAACGAGTCAATATCACAATCATTCTTAAATAAGGCGAAGGTGTCATCAATATACCTACCATAAAAGAGTGGGTGGAACCTAAGTGGACATTCATCTAACATGCGCTCTTCCAGCGAGCACATGAAGATGTTGGCAAAAGTAGGACCCAAAGGAGAGCCCATGGCTACACCGTCAGTTTGTTTAAAAAGTTTGCCTTCAAAACAAAGGCGGTGTCCAGCACTGCCAGTTCTAAAAGAGTTTTAAAAGACGTACGATTAACATTGTTAAAAACAGAATCTGGTTCAGGAAAAAGTTTATGTAAGATAATATCGATAGTTTCTTCCACAGGAACATTAGTAAAAGAGATTCAACATCTAAACTGGCCATTTTAAAATTAGCGTCCTGTAATAAAACTTTATCCTTAAAGAGTAAGAATTGCCGAGTAAAGTCATTTTTAGTCAGCGGTTCTAAAAGAGGTACCAAATATTTAGCTAACTTATAATTAGGTGTATTATATGATGCCAAGATTGGTCTCATAGGTGTATTAGGCTTATGTATTTTTGGGAGACCGTATAAAGCTCCAAAGGATGATCCGGTGACAAACAAATCTTGGTATGTATTATCATCTATAATTTTCTCTTTCTTTAAAAGACATAAAAAATCTGTTTATTTTGTCCTCAGTATCATATCATAGCAACTGAGGACAAAATAAACATTATATATATATATATATATATATATATATATATATATATATATATATATATATATATATATATATATATATATATATATATATATATACATACATACATACACACACACACACACACATATATATATATATATATATATATATATATATATATATATATATATATATATATATATATATATATATATATATATATATATATATATATATATATATATATATATATGAAAATAAGAAGGCCCATAAAACACTATTTGGCTTGTTGAAACCATATATTTTGGGCACAGAAACAAGTGCCGGGAATATATGGTTTCAACTGTTTAAATAGTGTTTTATTGGCCTTCTTATTTTCATATTACACTATTGTAGTATTACAGGAAAGACATTCATATATATATATATATATATATATATATATATATATATATATATATATATATATATATATATATATATATATATATATATATATATATATATATATATATATATATATATATATATATATATATATATATATATATACACACACACACATTTCCATCCGGCAGAGAATAATAATTATCCTGGGAGCGCATGAAATGAATCATGACCCCACTTCAAATGCTTCCGAAATTCACTTAATTTGTTGCATTTCCGCATTTCCCCAAAAACCGGAGAGTCCGAATTCGCTGCTGTTTTGAAATGTCGGGACATTCATCCAAATTGACGCTCTAAATCAGGTGGAAGCAGCGGTAAATTAACATTTTATCGTCGGTTAATCTCCTCCACTCTTTAGCTCTGTTCTCGGCTCTGCATGCGGATAATTGTGGCGATTATTCCATCCACCATTGCGGCAATGAGGCCTCACGTTGCCTGAATTAACTGCAAATGTGTCACTTTTATATTTCATGCGCCTGGAAAATGTATTTCCATCTGTGGTCCTATTTACGTCAGTATGCTTGCATGTTCAGGTCAATTCTTAGAATTTATTCTGGTTTATAGATTGTTCAATATGTATAACTTATCTGTACGCTTTAGTTTACAGATTCGTTATTGACTAAGTAACTTCATTTCTCTTACTATTTTTGCAAATCTGTCATTTCCACATCTGACCTAACCTTCCTTGTGTTTTTACCTTTATACCTCCAAGAGCAGTCTCCCTGAGGATGTTGTTCAATTAGAACCTAAAATGTTCAAGCGAAGATGCAAGCCATTACTACCTTAAAACAATTTACCTTCTACTTTAATAATTTATTTAAATTTCTACCAATTTATCTATGAATTTTTCAGCTTATCTTTGTTTCTTCTTTTCTAATAACTATCTCTTCATTCTGTATTTCTTATTACTGTTTCTCTGTATATGGCCTTGAACTGAAATTAAGGATATTATTTATTATTATTATTATTATTATTATTATTATTATTATTATTATTATTATTATTATTATTATTATTAACTACTGTCATTCAATGAAGTGAACACCACATCCTTTAGAAGTTTGAATTTCAAGTCAAATGTCCCTGTACGGTTTAGCCATATGAATAGTGATTATATTCTACGCACTACTACTACTACTACTACTACTACTACTACTACTACTACTACTGCTACTACTACTAATAATAATAATAATAATAATAATAATAATAATAATAATAATAATAATAATATGTGTGTGTAATAGCACTGCGTGGGCGATACTTGATTTCAATTAATTACCTAGAACCTACCGAGGTAAACTTGGCCTTACCTTGCAAACTTGAAAATTTGATTAAGAACGAGTTTCAGAAAAGCGATGCCAAATCCTGGGAACTACATGTTTTCCAAATGATAGGGAAGCCTCTTACGATTGTGACCATCGGTATTCATAACATTTTTTTATTGGCGTCCAGAACTTGAAACAACATTCTCTCTCTCTCTCTCTCTCTCTCTCTCTCTCTCTCTCTCTCTCTCTCTCTCTCTCTCTCTCTCTCGGTCAGATTAAATAGGCTCAAATGACAACATTACTTGGCGGTATAGTGTAGTGTCTTGTGTTATTTTGCTAATGGAAATTAAATGATGAAATAGTGAGTCTGAGGTTCTGTATCACATTCATTTTCTTCAGAAAGACAAACCTGACCTTACCAAAACTAGTGGCTGTTTACGTTATAACATTAGATATATATATACACACACACACACACACACACACACACACACACACACACACACACACACACACACACACACATATATATATATATATATATATATATATATATATATATATATATATATATATATATATATATATTTATTACTGCAATATCTGTGTAACAAAATTCCTTCTGACGCACCTATATAAATATGTCAATTGTTGAGAATTATTTAAGGCCAGAGATACATCAACTTATATCAGTACAGGGAATCAATGATATTCTTATAAAAATTATGTTATTTTGGGAACTAGCCTTTATATATATTCATTATAAATTCAATATCACTGGACTTTTTAGCACCTGCTACGAATTTATGCTTCCAACTTTCCAAAATTCATAGGAATTTCTCTCCCTGAATCATTATTCAAACTCGATGTAAATAAGATACACCAGGAAGACCGCATTTTATCCGAATGTGCATTGTAAAAAAAAAAAAAAAAAATGCTATAAAACAAACAATTCGGTTCCACGTTTTCAAAATGTGTTTTTATAGTAAGTTCTGTGAGAGTCAGCGTGCGAATCACTGATAGGGTATTTGCGAATAGCTGAATATCACAACTGCGTAAAATAAATTAATTATCATACTTTTGCGGTGAGGAAATATATTAAAATCATACATAGCAGTGTGACAAAATAACATTTAAATACTTATGTATCAATATCGTTGACAACTCTAGTACTGAATCATGTCGCTTGAAAAGATTTTTGTTATTATTCTCCTATATAATAAAATTTAAATAATTCAAATTTAAAACTTGAATTATTTTTATACGCTTGAACAATTGTTACTCAATATTTCTCAATGTTATAACATCGTTCACACTTAAATTTATATTAACTGACATTCATATCTCAGTCTCTTCTCATCTTTACCCATACTGTCGTTGTGCATTACACTAAATCACGAAGGCAAAGCAGCGTATATATATATATATATATATATATATATATATATATATATATATATATATATATATATATATATATATATATATATATATATATATATATATATATATATATATATAATATATATATATATATATATATATATATATATATATATATATATATATATATATATATATATATATATATATATATATATATATATATATATATATATATATATACTGTATATATATGTATTTTTTTTCAGACAGTAAATATTCCCCACTGGGATTCGGAACAGTATTGATTCACCTTACATCTCCAGTACAATTATTGTATATTTACCGTCCTCGGTTCCGTTAACGTTGTAACTGGAAAATTCAAGTAGTAAGTCATTTATTTCATCTCGTGAAGGCACTTTCCATTTTATTCAAATATATATCCTCTTTCAGTTCTATCTATTTCGAGATAAAATTGTTTTTGAAAACAGCATTCCAACTGAGATCAAATACATTATTCTACTTGGTGTTTAAATCATTCCCATTGCTCACTCTGAATTCTATTACATATTTTGTTTGTCAGATGAATTCACAGTGAAATTTTTAAGGAAGTACTAGATTACGATGGACAGGAGTAACTGGGACGCTGACTCCAATTTCTGATACACACACACACACACACACACACACACACACATATATATATATATATATATATATATATATATATATATATATATATATATATATATATATATATATATATATATATATATACATACATATATTAGAAATTAAGACTAAAGAGGAAATGCCCAAAATGATTTCAGAGGTTTTCTGCCCAAACATTAAATCTCGTAAAAATATTCCTTCCAATGGACGTTATCCAAAGCGCTATTTTACTGCGTTGCTTTATAGTCAGTATGCAAACGATCTGTAGGACATCCGCGATAATCTCATTATCGCGGCTCGAATTACTGTCAATATTCATCTGGCTCTACCAAATCCAGGTCTCTATTGAAATGAGGCTCTCCAGTCATTGTTAATTAATCAACACTTCCCTCCTCACAAATCTTGAATTGAGGACATTTGGTCGTTTTATGAGCGGCGAGAAAGCTGTGTTTGGACTCATTCTTTTCTGGATATTCACCAACTTGTTACATGTTCTCATTTTTTTTATTATTTCTTTTAATAACATTGGAATTTAAATAAGAGGTATTATGTTTTAAGAATAAGCACATGAAGCTCTCCTTTTTCTCTTCATCACCCCACCCATGTCGGCTCCGTTCCTCGAGTGATGATAACTTCAGTAATTATAATAAAAAAGAATAATGAATTCGTCAATGAAGGATGGAGAGGATTATACGTTACTCTCACTTGAAATGAAACAAGGAATATTACGAAATATATCTTAAAAATCTTAATAACCATAGTTTACATTTGCATTTTTCCTGTGAGATTATAGATCATTGATGCTGATTCCAGAATTGGAAGCGCATTTTAATTGAGGATTTTATGTCTAAATTATTGGTTCATGAAAAACGCTGAAATAGATTCCGGGTCAGTATTACAATTAAGAATGCACAATGAAAGAAATATTTATACAAATGTGTATGGATTGTAAGTTGAAAAATAGTTGTTAGAATTTTTTTATGATATACTTTGAAATACATCATAATATAATGCATACTCATATAGACATAAAAACTTATCTACCACAATACCTACAAGAATAATCACTTGAATCATGAGGAGATTAATTGAAAGGACTGATGTTGATCACCAAATTACTCGAAGAAAAGGTGGGAGAGGAAAATTACTAATCACAAAACTTTATCCCATCTTTTTGAAATATGCCTTATCTGTAAAATGCTTTGGAAATAAACAAAACTGGAATTATGAAATATGGTTCCCCTTGTCAAACTGTACCTAAACTAACTCTCTCTCTCTCTCTCTCTCTCTCTCTCTCTCTCTCTCTCTCTCTCTCTCTCTCTCTCTCTCTCTCTCTCTCTCTCTCTCTCTCTTAAAAGCCTATATTTCGATGTTACCTTCATATTCACATTAGACTTAACTCTTCCATTCATAACAATAAATCAGTTTTGAATTAGCATGTCTTTAAAAGGCTATGTTCCAAACGTGGACTTATTCTACAACACTAAGTAATTTTATCCACACTACTGAAAATAATTATCATTATTTACTGATTTGAAATAATTTTTTAAATAACACTATATATATATATATATATATATATATATATATATATATATATATATATATATATATATATATATATATATATATATATATATATATATGTTGCGATGGATGGGACCTTTTTTCCCTCGCAACCTCACCCATTTTACATCTGTAATGTAATTGGGAAGGAAATAAAAATTAACTCCAATTATTAATTACTAGAACTGTGGGTTTTCACTCGCCCCTTCATAAACTCTCTCTTTCATTCTCCAAAATGGTTAAGCCTAACCCCTCTCTCTGTTCAAAATGACTGGCTGAGGCCTTTTCCAGATACCTTCCCAGCATCACGCATGGCAAGGGAGGAGCCAAAAGGAGAAAGTCAGTGCCCCCACCTCATTCTGAACCCTCCATGAGGGTTAACTGCTGCCATGCAGTCATTATAGAAAACGTGACACAAATAACCTTTGCGCCACCTCTGTGGGACGCTATACGTAATCCCAGAAGGTTATTTATAGTAGATGCAACAGAAATCGAGAGAGAGAACGCGCTGAACACCACTTGAGGCAGATGTCCTTACCTTCCATGTGTTCGACCCTGGGCCTCAAACCAGTTTACTTTGTAGTGGCATTATAATTCCCTCCTCCATCACCAGCACCTATTCAAACAAGGACACCGTCATCGTGACAAAGGTTAATGTGCCGGAATAAAGTTTTCTTAGTCAGTCATGATTCCTCTTATTTCTCTGTCTACTTTCATTTAATTTACAGTGTGCGGTCACCTCAGTAATTTGTGTTGGAGCATTCAGTGTTAACGTAATTATGCATTTAGTGTTGAACTGACTTATTTGGCACCATCAGTGCATTTTCCTCAGTTCCTTTGGGCGTCTTGTTATTATTGCATGTAACAGTCTTGCATATATTTGCAGATAGGCCTCGACTGCAGAATCTCTCGGCTCTATCCATGTGGCCCCTTCTACCCGACTGCGATGTTCCATGTTGTGAAGATCTCGTCGGCGTAGAAATTTTATTCTATGTAGGATTCATTATTTTAGCAGGTCCTTATTAATACCTGCCCCGTAATTAGTCATTCTTCTGATCTGTGTTTGTTATATAAATATGATTAATTACGAGAAACCTTGAGTTTACGTAATTTTCTCCCACATGAAGAAGGCCTTAAGATATAGATTTCCCTTGTTTGGCTACGAATTGTCCGAATATTAAGTCAGATGTGTAATAAATAAAAAGAACTCCTGCGTTCATCCGTTGCCGCCTAGAATCAAATAAACATCCTGGACAATCATAGAAACTATATATATATATATATATATATATATATATATATATATATATATATATATATATATATGTGTGTGTGTGTGTGTGTGTGTGTGTATGTATATATACATACACACACACATATATATATATATATATATATATATATATATATATATATATATATATATATATATATATATATATATATATATATATATATATATATATATATATATAAAGTGTTTTTACATATATTGTCTTTTATGATGTGACGTTACAGTAACGTAATTCTATTACCATGGAATGAAGTTGGCTATCAGTTTCCAGTCTGCTTGCAAATACCATATTATGTCGTCATAAACATCTATATATCATAATGAATGCTTTTTAGAAGCTTTGATTTATATATTCACGTTATCATTAAAAGCATCGCAGCCTAATAATCAGTCGTATATATAATTAGTTTTTCGTTTATGCGCGTGCACACGCGCAAACACACATACACATACACTCACACAAACACGCAGACATAAGAATGTCTTTTACTGTAGTACAACAGTATAATATGAAGATAAAAAGGCCCATAAAACACTATTTAAACGTTGCAACTACATATTTAGAGCACTTCCTTCTGTGCCCCTGTTCACGAGTAAAATCTGGACAGATGATATGTTACAAGAGTAACATTTCATCTAATTACATCGGTCATATACAAAGCATATGTGAGTGTGGCAGTAAGTCTCCGTTGTTATGCAGGTGACTGTTTCCCAGGAAGGACGGAAATTAAGGAATTCCCTGGTGGTTTTTGGCCTCATTAACTCCTGTCTGGCGATGCGTGTGGTGGTCGTAGTTCCTGGAACACCTGCTTAAGAAAAAGCCTGAGGATTAACTCGTCGATTTCATCCGATTTCCAATGTCCTCCTGACAAGTTCATATTGTTGGTTTGATTGATGATAGCTGATTCCAGCAACTTCCTTTTCTACGGACAGCTGCTTTTGAAAATCCAGTTTATGGTATGGCCTTTATCGCTAATATGTAGAAAAGTCCCCATCTCCACCATAAACCTGAGTGAAACTGACTGGTTTCAAAAGTACAAAGTAAGATGCTGGAATGACCATCATCAATCAAAACCAACAATATGAACTTGACAGGAGGCCGGACATTGGAAATCGGGTGACATCGACGAGTTAATCCTCAGGCCTCTTCTTAAGCAGTGTTCCAGAAAATACGACCACCAGACGCATCGCCAGACAGGAGTTAATGAGGCCAAAAACCACCAGGGAATTGCTTAGTTTCCATACTTCCTGGGAAATGGTCGCCTGCATACCAACAGAAACTTACTGCCACACCTACATATGCTTTATATATACACTTTGTAACATACATACATACATACATACACACACAGGTAAGAGGGTATATATATATATATATATATATATGGATATATATATATATATATATATATATATATATATATATATATATATATATATACACATATATATATTATATATATATATATATATATATATATTATATATATATATTTATATTATTATATTTGATTATATACTCATATATATATATATATATATATGTATATATACTTACACACACACACACACACACACACACACACACACAGTGCATATATATATATATATATATATATATATATATATATATATATATATATACTTATATATATATATATATTATATATATATATATATATATATAGACATATATATTATATATATATATATATATATATATATATATATATATATATAGATATATATATATATATATATATATATCGCGCCCTATATATATATATATAGACATATATATATATATATATATATATATATATATATAAATATATATATAAATATATATATATATATATATATATATATATATTTTATATATATATATATATGAAAATAAGAAGTCCCATAAACACTATTTAATCTCTGTTGAAACCATATCATTTCGGGCCTTGTTTCTGTGCCCCTGTTCACTGGTAGAATATGGACAGGTGAACAAGGCACAGAAAAACAAGTGCCTGAAACATATGGTTTCAAGGCAGTTTAAATAGTGTTTATGGCCTTCTTATTTTCATATTACACTGTAGTATTACAGGAAAAGACATTCATATATATATATATATATATATATATATATATATATATATATATATATATATATATATATATATATATTATATATATTATTATATATATGACAGTGTGTGTGTGTTTGTATTCATATACTTTCATGCATCTTCAACCAAAGATTTTCTTTTAAAATATTATTTCAAATATTTCAGGTATTCCATTAAATGTCTATCTTTCAATTAGATTTTCATATATAGGGCTATTATCTCTCTCTCTCTCTCTCTCTCTCTCTCTCTCTCTCTCTCTCTCTCTCTCTCTCTCGGAGAAGACAGACTGCTTACAGACGAACAAGGATGCCAGTCGCGAAGTCTTTCATTTTGGTTACAATGCCACGAGGACAATTTGTAAGATAGTAGGAAGTAGCTTAATTAAAGAATATGGTGCATATTTGAAAAAAGTTACAGACGATAATAGGAAACGCAGATAGAAGAGAAGTATGTAAGTACAAGGTGAATTATTTCAGGGCAGTAATGCACTGCATCCTCGCTTGAGCTTTTGTGCTTCTGTTTGCAAGACATCTTCAGGGAGACTATTCCCTAGTCCAAAGGTGTGAGAAACAAAAGCAGCAGCGTTCATTAGAAAGGAAAATCACGCAAACGGAAAGAAACGAATATAAACTACAAAGCAGAACGAGAAACAGCTTTGGGTACAATGTAAGCAAATGACATAAGGAATACGCGCTACGAGAATCCTTTCAGATATCCCCAGTCGAGAAAATAAGGAGATGTTGGTTCATCTGTCATGGAAATTCCTCGTTAAGCTGGGGAAGTTACTAGCAATTAGATTCGATCAAAATGCATGAGAGGGCATCCGAAGCGTATTCTCTCACTCTCTGATAACAAAGAGAGGAACGACATTGAAATTCATTGCTTTCGATGTGTCTCCGTTTAGTTTCTGGATGTGGGAATATGAGTCACCAGATGTTATTTTGCTGCATAGGAATGAACTTGAATGTATATATATATATATATATATATATATATATATATATATATATATATATATATATATATATATATATATATATATATATATATATATATATATATATATATATATATATATATGACGCTAATATTACATGATAGAGTAACAATCCGCCCATATTTTTTTTTATTCTACTTATCAATTATGTAGAGGGTGTGTCTAAAAGCCAATTGAATGGAGGAATTATCACCTTGTACGCAAACAAATACTTACAGAAATGTTATTTATTAGAGAGAGAGAGAGAGAGAGAGAGAGAGAGAGAGAGAGAGATTGTGCCTATGCCATGAGTGAGAACATTGATCGAACAGTTGGCCTTGAACTGAATCCTTTCGAGAAAGGATAGACATTACAGGCACCTGATATCATAAGACCAATAAATCATACAGGATGTAAAGGCAGTGAGTCCATCTTGCCCTACAGAATAAAAGTGGATTTGACTCCTGGCGTGGCAAATGAAACGGAAAACGATGGATAGAGAGATTACAATGGTCAGTCCTATTATGGATTGGTAACGTATAATGCTGAAAAGAGATTGGATACCTGTTGTATTTGAAACTATTGGTAAAACAAAGGCAAGAATACAAGACCCCGTTACCTGTGAACCCCTTGATGAATCGTAAAAATACCGCCCTGCCAAGTGCCTTCCAGTCTTGGAAGAGGGAAATAAAGAGTTTTTCTGGACCAAGGATCAGAGAAGAATAGCTAGGATATAGCACCAGCGAGCCGCAGGGTAGCAGGATTTGGAGCGCTGAAATTACTGAGAACATTTAGTGTGAAATAACGAATTTGTTTACCTTGTTGGAACATTTCATCTATATTGCTAAATACAGGCAGACTAGGTGGCTGAAGTTATATGACTTCTTTCTATGTACTTTTTCACCCTTGCATTTTCCATCTACTGTTGACAAACTTTTTTACTGTTTATCATTTACTATCCGCAAATTTTGGTAATATAGTGCAATGTCAAATGGTGTTAATTAAAGCGTTTACTCTTGACTTTTAAAGGCAAAGTCGCATGAGTCAGCAGGACTAACCTACGTAACCGAACATCCACTATCCCCCATAGACAGGAAAGGGGGAGAGGAGATGGGGAGACCAGGAAAGTGGGTTGATGGTGGGATGAGGAGGAGAAGGGAGAAGGAGGGATGGGGTGGGGATAAAGGACCTTCGAATGCATAGTTTGGGATGCTTGGCAACACCATGTAAGCCAATAGTAAACGCCTTAACTAAGACCATTTGACAATGTACTATATTACCAAAAATTAGCGGGTGGTGTCTAGTACACAGTGTCAAAGTACCATTTTGATCAAATAATGAGTTTGAAACATATTTGAGAAAAACGATGACTTGCGGTCCCTGAAATGGATAGTAGTTCCCCTTTTCTTCCCAGATCAAGGGACTATCACATTAGTGCATAAATAATCTGAATTGTAAAATCACAAATTATGAGTGCGTTCTTGTTGCTTTTTTGGTGGACCAATAAAGATGATGGAGAACAAAAAAGGCAAAGACTTATGAAAACTTTGATGGCTGTTGGGAGTAAATTGTAGAAAGAGCAGGCATGTGACAGTTATAGAATGTTCGGGAGATCGTGGACTAGCAGCCTCATCACTGCAGATTTGATGGGATATCTGAGAGTTGCTTCCTTCTGAGGTTAACCCTTATTGGTTAGAAAAAGGCGCATGATAAAGATAGATGTACAAATTCCAATGCTATTATAATTTGAAATATTCATTTCAGTTTTCCTAATGGTTCCTATGTAGTTTGATTGACGAATATCCACAATGAATTAGAAAAGGTCCTTGGCATGTTACTGTTACTGATCATCACAATTGAATAATATAAAATATAATAATAAGGTCTTCAGCGGATACGTAGGTTTAATCTATTATGGATTACCCGTCTCTTATTCGGCATCTTAAACATCCAAATTTCACCTTTGTAATTATCTTTATGCTCTTTGTGACGTGACTTAGTATTTAGGACACCGTTTTTATAGTGTTGATATTTACGCAATACTTGTTTTACTTCATTTTCCGCTCTTACATTTACATGAATGTTTTCCCTTGAAGGGACTTTCCCGTCGCAGACGGTCAGATAAACTTTCCAAAATGATCGTTTGATCATTTCCTGCAAAAGACAGCCAAATCGTTTTTCTACGATATTCCTCCTGCCACATTGCAAAGTCAACTATTTAATTCTCTTTATTGTGTTCTAGATGCCTATATTTATTCATTATTTCTTTTTCGTTTTTCGAAACTCTTTTTTTTTTTAACATCAGTCCACTTACACGTCTTGAGTGGATTTTTAAAAAATACGCTTGCTTTCACTAAATTCATCAATCATTTGTTACATTTCTTATTTTAACTTCTTAAGAACGGAGTGTTGGCCCCCTTTCCCATAGGCCTGTAACCACAAACACTCCCTATTCCCAAATGGCGCCCAGCTTTCAACAATCCAGTTTAGACATCCTACGAATTTTGCATGTTTTTATAACCTCTGGTACTCATAAGAAAAAATTTGGGATATATCATTCTTATTTTTCCTACCATTACGTTTACCGACACGTTTTGTATTTTGTGCAATTGTCTGTCTCTTCGTTATTTTTACAGTGTAAAACAGAAAAATGTAAGCAAAACATCTAACGGCAGCAGCAATTTCGTATGATGGCAACCTGGAGAAGGGAGACGGAAAAAGGGAGACAAATTTGAAATAAAATAAAGGAGTAACTACACATACCAAATAAACAAGAGAAGTCAGAAGATGAAAAAGGTTGTTTTGTAAAACAGAGGAATATTCGAAGTGTAAAATAAAGCCTAAATAATACTTTGCTTCTCATGGGTGGCCTTTTTTTATATTTATTTACAATTATAATCTTACAAATATCGTTTAACATCGAATAAGCTACATCTTAAGAACAACTCTCTCTCTCTCTCTCTCTCTCTCTATCTCTCTCTCTCTCACACACACACACACACACACACACACAAAATGCTAATATGACTAATCTTGATTTCAGCACAATTTGTACAGTTCTGGTCCTCGTTTAAGTAGTTTTTTTTTTATTATTATTATTAAACCCCAGATGAAGCCCCTCTTAATTACACATTCCGCGGCTTCAAAATCTCCGCAGAATTCAGGTAAATTCTCTCAGACGTTGATAATGACTTAACTCCGAAACCACACACAGCAGCTTTGATCATCCTTTTCGGCTTTGAAGCGAAAACTTGACCCACATCTTCGCAAGCCATGAGTTTTCCCTTTCACGGAAGTCTTCTTTAAGTTGGCGTTCGTATCATTTGATGCTCGGCTACACCCGAGAAGTCAGGGAAACGTAAATGTTATGAATGTTGGGTTTGAAGTGGGTTTGGATGTGAAAACATCTTTCCCCTCATATGACTTCCTGGAGTGTTTTCGAATAGGTGTTTCTCAATCAGGTGAAGAAGTTTTAGGAAACGTTTTAAAC
>NC_089747.1:66174994-66187494 GCF_040412425.1 Macrobrachium rosenbergii | reverse complement strand
TTACATATATATTATATATATTTTATGTATATTTTATATATATATATATATATATATATATATATATATATATATATATATATATATATATATATATATATATATATATATATATATATATATATATATATATATATATATATATATATATATATATATATATATATATATATATGAGAGAGAGATGGTAAACTTTTTACAAATCGGCAAAATTAAATTAGAACAATAGATATTCTCTTTGAACACTGCCATACTCACGTACATTCAGGTACCACAAATGCATGCACAAACATGGCGCTGAAGTTTACCTTAATGAAAGTTCAATGTATATATCCAGATGCGCTTAGAATGTTGTTCAATATTTATTTATATATAGACTGTTTCAGCCTAAGGTTACTTAACTTAACCTAACCCACAGATCCCCTTGCACAATTTTCCTGCGTGTACAACAAGCCGGCCACAAAACACTCTCATTGTTTCAAGATTTTAATAAGTAAAACGAATCCTGTGTATGTACGGCAAAGGTCAGAGGACAGATCAAATTTAAGCCTAATCCACCCAAGACCAGAAGGCTTACGTAAGACCACCAACTCGCACAACTCTTGTTTGACACATGTCATGCACATCTCCCGAGGGATGATTAAATCTTGTCTGGTACCAGCTTTGATTTCCCTGCGGCTATCGAAATTCTATGTTTTCACTGATTTCAGTTATGGGTAAAAGTAGCTGATGGTGGCTGTCAGAGACAGTAATCCACCGACTTGTTCGAATTGAAGCTCTTGCGGTTAGTATTTGCCAACAAGGTGGGACGATGCTGGATCATGTTGCACTGGGGAACAAAGTCATAGATGAAAGGGTCCAGCTTTCGTGTCCTGAGCTACGTGGCAGAATTGGTGTAGTTTTCAGAAAGGTTTCTGTTTACGAATCTCCTTTCAACTTCTTATGATCATGATTATTTTTATTTTATTTGTACTATCACTGATCGCTACTCTTAAACAAATCACCTTGTATTTTACTAATTTTTATCTATATATTTATACTTCATTTTACAAATTTATTAATTTACTGTTTTCTCTCTTTTGTTATAAATGATCTCTTCTTTTTTGCATGTTGCATTATCATCTATAACTTCTTTCAAATGAACACCATATTCTCTTGAAGCCTGAATTTCAAGTCAGTGCCCCTTATATTGATAATAATAATAATAATAATAATAATAATAATAATAATAATAATAATAATAATAATAATAATAATAATAATATTTCCTTGATAATATAGGAAAATTTACTTTTTTCGTGACAATATCGTAACTGACCATTTCCTAATTTTACATTAGGAAACTTCGAGTATTTGAGCATTTTTTCCAACACTTACAATGTGCTCGGAACACTTCTCAGCTGTTAAAGAATTGTTCGATAAGAATTATGGATATTTTACCTCCTCTTCCTAAAATTCATATCGATATGGTTCAAGCAAAAACAATTGGGAAATTTCGATACGGTACCTAAATATGCTCTACTGAGGAAAGAAGACGTGAAAGGCGTAATGTTGTGGTGTATATCACGTTTACAAAAACTTATTTTGCGCATATTTTGACCAAGAATTAAAATAATTGCTCTATATTTAACCCATAAGGTAATCAGTGCATACGCCACCTTTGAACTTGAGTCCGAATTAAATAGAATTCAAACCTCTGATGTTCTTGGAATAATTATATAGAATTACTTGTTATTTTTGGAACACTGTAAAGGACTATAATACTGTAGCATGAATATTTTATACTCTTTTAAAGTAAATGATGTTGATATCTTGTTCAATTTGCCAAGGTTTTACTTAAACAAACACGCTCAGAGACACTGACATATAAAAATTTATATATATATATATATATATATATATATATATATATATATATATATATATATATATATATATATATATATATATATATATATATATATATATGGTTATTTATATATATATATATTATATATATATGAAATTATAGGATTGCCCCCTTACAGCATAAACTAAAATTGATATGGACAAAAACGAAAGTAATTCAGAACAGGTATTTATTTAAGTTTCTCTCCGAGTATTTAATATTTTGTGTCGCCTCCATCTGCCTGTACCACAGCCTTCATTCTTGAGGGGTAAGATTTCAGCAAATTGCAAAAAAGCTGAGACTCAAACTCCATTTCCCTGAGCACTTCGGTCACCCCTCTTTGCAGGTCGTTGAGGCTTGGTATACCATCATAGTTCACTGTGCGCACTTCAACACAATCCTTTTAGATACTACCAATGTTTTCACACACATTAAGGTCAGGGGAGCTATCTGGAAATTCATTTGACGAGAAGAAATCGATACCACTGTTCTGAACCAGCTCCTGTGTCTGAAGAGCCTTGAAACATGGTGCCTTATCATGCAAAAATGTGACTTCTTCAACAGATAACACATTTTCAGGATCTTTGAGGAAAGGAAATATTCCACCAGTAAGCACAGTTTCTCTGAAGTATTCGCCATTCCATGACCGCCATTTTTCTTTGGTGATCCACATTAACCGTCTGGCTGTGAAACAGAAAAATTCCCAAACATTCAGGAAATTTCACAACTTGGCGATAGCGCACGTCATCGCTGATATCATCCAACTTTGCAGCCCAAATAATGTCATTTTTATGATTTGGTTTCTTGACTGTGTAAATGAAGACTTCATCTGATGCGACAGGATGGAGAAAGTCAGCTTCATCCCAATCTTTAAGAAATGAACCACAAAACCATTCACGGTCTTCTCTCTGTTGCTGAGTGATGTTGGGCTTGCTGATAACATGATTCTCACTCTTTTCGTGATGACAGTCATATGGATTTTTATTCCAGTTTCTTTTAACAAAGGATTCATCTCTTTTAATGTATTTAGCTATCCAGAACGTGAAATGAAGGATGTGCTAGCATCCCTGGCCTCTCTGAAGGTTATAGCCTGGATTCGGTCAATCCATCTGATTTCCTCCGAGTCGTTAGCCACGGCTGTATCTAACTCCGTCACTCAGTCTGAAAATACAAGAAGAGTAAATTGAAAAATAGATTAATAGAAACTTAAAATAATGTACTTGGAGATAGGTTATAGCAGAAAACTTCATAACTTTCCATTTGTTTTGTGGAGGAGGGGGCTCTAATTTGAAACACAACAGTATATATATATATATATATATATATATATATATATATATATATATATATATATATATATATATATATATATATATATATATGTGTGTGTGTGTGTGTGTGTGTGTGTGTGTGTGTGTGTGTGTGTGTGTGTATTTGTCTGTGTGTATTCCAACAAGACATACTGCCACACCTACATATGTTTTGTATATATACCCTTGTAACTTTTCATCTGTCCATATTTTACCAGTGAACAGGGGCACAGAAGGAAGTGCTCGAAATGGCTGAAACGTTCTTACAGTGTTTTATGGGCATTTTTATCCTCATATTATACCGTTGTATTACAGTAAAAGATATTCATATATAAACTGTAAATATACACACATACATACTTACATATGTAAGCACTCTTACCATTACGAATAAAGGTCATAACTATAACAAACTTCGTGGAACTATTAAATACAAGAACCGATGATTTCTGAAACAAAACATACATGTGAATGGAGTCACATAAAATTACATACCCCATAACTAAATCCTAAAAATAAAACAAGGAAAAAATGCGCCGAAGTTTCTTCGGAGTAATCGAATTTTCTGTACAGCCGCTACAGCGTATAATCAAGGCCACCAAAAATAGATGTCTTCTGGTGGTCTCGCTATAATGTTGTACGAGCCGCGGCCCATAAAACTCTCAGCCGGTCGTGGTGGATTGCGTTGTTGCGTTGCCAGAAGCACGATTATGGCTAAATTTAATCTTAAATAAAATAAAAATTGCTGAGGCTAGAGGGCTGCAATTTCGTAAGGTTGATGATTGGAGGGTGGATGATCAACATACGAATTTGCAGCCCTCTAGCCTCAGTAGTCTTTAAGATCTGATGGCGGACAGAAAAGTGCAGACAGAAAAGTGCAGACAGAAAAGTGCGGAAGGACAGACAAAGCTGGCACAACAGGTTTCTTTTCAGAAAACTAAAAGAAGGAAAATAAGGACATAATCCTGCACTACGCAATATAGGCTATATTAATGTTACCTCCGGATAAATAAAGCCATATATATATATCCAGAGGGAAGAAATAAACAGTAAAGAGTCGCAACTAACTTTTGGCCGACAGGGGGAGAGTGTCTGTTTTTATATTATTTTGTTTTTTTGCGTTCAAATAAAAGCCAAAGACATCGTGAGTATGAGGAAGTAAAAGTAGGTCTAACTTAGACAAAAATGAGGAGACCGTCAGTAGAAGGACAGACGGACATACAGACGACAGAAAAACAGACAGAAAGTTACCCAGACGCACACAGACAGACAGACCAACGGAGAGACTGATAGCCCAATGGACAGAGGAACAGATGGGCAGGCAGACAGACAGATAGACACACCGACACAAACACACACACACAGACGGGTAGTCGGACAGATACATCGACGGACAGACAAACGGACATAAAGACAGGTAAACAGACAGACAGATAGGTGGTCAGAAGGCTAGATGGACAGACGGACAGGCAGATAGACAGGTGCACAGACAGATATACAGTTAGACGAAGGGGCGGTTAGACAGACACACAGGCAGGTATACAGATAAACAGACAGACGGACATGCAGAAAAACGGACAGGCAGACAGATGAGGAAGCTGACGGACAAACAGACCAACGGATAGACGGACAGACGTATAGGCGGACGGACGGCCAGACGGACACATGGTCGGACACACCGACAGTCGGCCGGACAGACGGTCAGATAGACGGACGGGTTAACAGCCGGACAGGTGGTCTGACAGAGCAGAGTCTTTCGAAGAGCAATGAGACCAGAGTAAGGCAACAAAATAAATAAATAAATAAATAAATAAATAAATAAATAAATAAATAAATGGGGCTAAAAAAAAAAAAAATAAATAAATAAATAAAAAATAAAATTTCAATTCAGAAATTTATAAGTGACAATGGGTCTGATATTTGCAAATGTCACGTTTTCACGATATGAATTTTATTATAGTAGCTACAAATAGGTCATGTCACTGAATACTAAACATTCATCTTTTGCTGTACATTACACTACATTAACCTTTAAACGCAGTAGAGTTTTTTTTTTTTAGTTGACTGATTTTTTGGTAAAATATTATTTCTCTTAATTCTTGATAATTGTTTTTACGCGGTTTTTATTTTGATGTCTAGTTGTTAACATTGATCTGGGCTCTAGTGTCTCTCTCCATAATATGACACGTAAGCTCCATGCAGACTAATCCTTTGTGTGAATATCCGCCATGAAAAATGGTTTAGCATTAAAACGATGCTCCTTATTGGGGTTACATAGTTTTTAAGATTTGTGTACAGTAACTGGTTTTATCACAATTCGCTGTATTTCTTGTACATAAGGAGCAAATAAATGTTGTCCTGCTAATATCATAACCTTACCATTAACTTCATCCTATTTATTTGATATTGCATCCGAGCAAAGTTGCACTTGATACATCTAGCACAAAGAACGCTTTTTCTTTAAGGTTAGGGACAACAGGCCGTATTCTGCACAATATGTCCCATCGCGCTGTCACAGAACAAAGGTCGAAGATAATCGTAATGGAAAGTTGATCTATTCGCTGCTCTCGTTGATAAAATAATGTTTTTCTTTTCTCATGTTATCGTGATGCATTACAGGTGTAATTTACAGAGCCCCGCCAACCACTGTCCGTGGTTGAAGTGCTCGAAATCCTCAAAAATGTTATATACGAATCCAAGCCCCGAAACCGAACAGAAAGACTCCGTTTTCTTCTCATGTCCTGACCGTCTCAAAATTCTCTCATCTATCCTTCAGCCTAGACTGACTTGTTTACCACTTTTGTTGATCTCCAAAGTGTTCGCCCTTTCATTTTTCTTACACAGCGCATGCTATACAAATGGTTCCTCCCTACGGCTTCAATCTTTTTTTCTTTCATTCATATTCAACATCTGCACTTATATCCATTAGGGAGAGTTAGCTCAACAACCCGTTTTATCCCTCCCTGCCTTTCTTATTTCATTTACTCTGTGATCCACCTCTTCTCTCTCTCTCTTTATGTTGTCATCAGGTTTATTCTAAACATCACTATAAATGAGGGGGATTCAGATTCAGTACCCAGAATATCATTATATCAACTCACGCCTTGCTTTGTTAATTTTCTTAAAGCTGTAGCGCCGTCACTCTGATAGATGGAGTTCACATCGTTCGTTTCAGCAGACGACATAAGTCAGGATACAGAAACAAAAAGTAAATCAAGGCTAACGCAATGAAATGTGCAGACAGATGATATATTAGAACACAATGACCATGAAAGTGAAAAGTGCCCTACACTTGCTCACATTTTTATTAGGACACTTTAATTTTGTGTATTATTAATTGTTTACCCTGCATGATTTTTAATACATCGTAAGATGCTATAGAACTATTCGTAATTGTTGAGACAAAAAGGAAACGAAAAGAAGCTAGAGTGATTTTGGATAAAGGCGGCCTTTATACCAGGTTGACCTTCGCCCAAAAGCGGCCTGCAAACGTAGGGATGCTTTAAAAAGAGTGAGATGTCTGTTGTACACCTCAGGACTAACCATCAACCGAGAAGAGGAAAAGAAGTCAATTCGGTTAGGGTAACATCACGTTTTTGTTAACATCAAAATGAATGTGCTGTGTGTTTTTTTAAGTGAAAAGAAGTATACGTATGGTATAAAAAGATGGTTCTTTAATACGAATAAAATTATTTATACATTCTTCTCAAGTGGAAACCCAAAAACACTAATGCGAAGGGCATCGGTCAAAAGTGACAGAAATAGGCTACAAAAAAAAGCCTCATTTTAAATAGCTGATGGTGCATGCAGAGACTTCACTGTCTACCCTAGGGAACATATGAGTATAAATAGAAGAAAGACATCTGAAGAAATACTTGCTGGCTTTTCTAAACTGAAGATTTTTTATTGGAAACAGGCGTGTAAGTCTTCATATTATACCGCAACAAATTACGTTATTTAGAGACAGACAGGCAAATGTAATGATGTTACCACCATTAAATGTTATGATGTTCCTTTCTCTATTTCTTTTATCGTTTCTAGCTTTGTTTGTTATTAGTTGTAGAGTCCCAGGAAAGATGTTTATTATTGTTATCTTTATTATAGTAGCATTTGAGTCCCAGGAGGCTTAGGAAGACACAGTAGTTTTCTTACTTCATTAACACACTAATTAAAATATACACCATATTTACAAATTAAGTGAATCAAAGTGTTTGCCTTGCTTTCTTCTCAACCCACAACTGGTGAGACTCTCGACCTCACTCCTCTGCTTCTCTATCTTCTATCTGCTATCTATCTGCTTCTTTTCTATCTGCTTCTCTCTCCTTTCAAACTTGCTTTTTGAAGGTTCTTGAAAGGAAAATGCCCATCCAATCAATAGGTGGGCAACAGCTTCTGTCCCGAGTTGTAAATGTCCTAGGTGATTGGAGCTTATCTAACAACGTCCTTTTGGGTGTGATTAAATTACTTAATCCCCTCCTTCGTAGGTGGGACTAATGATATCACTGGAAGTCTTTAAGTTCCGGTGAAAGTTGAAAGGTCAGCTCACAGGTAGGACAGTTAGGCATTTTTGTTATGGTTGCCTTAGATTATACTGGCACCAGTGTTTTGGCTACATAATCATAACACTTCTTAATTGTTATTCTTTCTCTCTCTCTCTCTTTGTCTATCATTGGTTCTCTCTAATTTCTTTTTCTCTTTTATATTTACATTATTCCTAACTAATATTCTCCCAGCTATCATTACACAGATAGACAGAGAGAAAGCGAGAGAAACCGTGAAATCGGTGGTATAAGTCTTCACACATTTTGTTATTTAGAGAAAGACAAACAAGCAGACAGACAGATAGACAGACAGACGCACAGAGAAAAAGAGTGAGAGACATTGAAATCGGGGGAGGTAAGTCATCATATTGTCCCGCAAATCATTATGTTTCTGCACATTCTGTTGTTTAGAGACAGACAGGAAGACTAAGAGAGAGAGAGAGAGAGAGAGAGAGAGAGAGAGAGATAGTGAGAGAGAGAGATACTGAAATCTCAGAATACCAACCAAATTCTGTTGGTCAATGAGAGACTGAGTGTTTGGAATAGCTTATTAAATCCAGAACACTGGTGAATCAGTCACCTTCATCTAATGATTAGCCCAGAAAAACTCTGAATGACAATCGATAAACTCTCTCTCTCTCTCTCTCTCTCTCTCTCTCTCTCTCTCTCTCTCTCTCTCTCTCCCAACACCCCCTCCACTCTCTCTCTCACTTCCTCTCCCTCTCACTCTTTCTCTCTCTCACTATCTCCCTTTCCTGTTAAGATAGTTGCTTCAGTTACATTGCCCATGATTTTTGACATTTTATATTTCACCCCTTGTCACCCCCCATTCCTATCAGGGCTGAACTTGGGCTTAAAGGGCATCATGAGTGTCACTATTCATCTCAGCGACCTCGAAAACTATGGATTAGATACTAATATCTGTCCTTTTTTAGATACTAATATCTCATTTTTTACATTTTATTTTTCACCCCTTCTCACCCCAGCTTCCTATCAGGGTTGAACTTGGACTTAAAGGGCATCCAGAGTGTCACTATTTATCTCAGTGATCTCGAAAACTATGGATTAGATAATAATATCAGTCGTTTTCAGTTTGTTTTTTACATGTCACAAACTTCCTACTCCTTCCTATCGGGGCTGAACTTGGACTTAAAGGGCATCGGGTGTGTCACTATTTGTTTCAGCAACCTCAAAAACTATGGATTAGACACTAATATCTGTGTTTTCTGTTATTTTTACATGTCATCCCCCTTCCCACACCCACCCCCGTTGGTGCTAGTGATATTTTACCCCCAGTATTCTTTTCCAGAAAGTAAATCATATGTATACCAAGTTTGGTTGAAATTGCTCAATGCGTTTCAGAGTTGTTCTGGTACATACAAACACATACATCCATTTTTACATGCTTTTATTTAACTTGAGTTCTACAACTGTCTGTCTGTCTTTCTGCTGTCTGCCTGTCTGTCCTCAAATCTTGTAACTAAATTTTCAACCTGTTCCCTTCACCCAATGGACTTGAAATTTTGCATGGTTACTCAATCATGGTGACAATACAATCTTGCATGATTAGTAGGTAGGTCAACAGTGGCCCTTAGTGACCCTACAGTGACCTCCCAGTATCTCAGAATTTGTATGAAACTCTTCAGATTTTTCACAACTTCTTTTACTTGATAGAATCTATCTTCTATATAACCACTCCCCTTTCCCTCTTCCATCCCCTCCTCCTTCCCTCTTCCATTCCCTTCCCCCTTCCCTTTTCCATCCTGCTCCACCTTTCCCTCCCTCAGCACATGATCAAGTGTTCATTTAGCTGTGTCCTCACCCTCTTCCCTCTTTCATACCCTCCACTTCCACCTCTCCTCCCCTTCCCCCTCCCTCCCGTTCCTCCTCCCCTGCTCCCCGCTATGTCTCCCTCCCATTCCCCCTTCCCTTCCCCTCCTCATCCCCTTCTGGAGCACACGATCAAGTGTTAATTTAGCTGTGTCCTCCCTCCCCTTCCTTCTTCCCTCCCCTTCCCTCTTCCATCCCCCAACTTCCCCCTCCCACTTTCTGAACCCCTCCCCCTTCCCATTCCCTCCCCTTCCCCCTTCCTCCTCCACCTCCACTTTCCCTCGCCTACCCCTTCCTTCTCCACCTACCCCTCTTCTTTCCCCTCCATCCCTTCTCATTTTCCTCCCCTCCCCTCCCCTTACCTCATCCCCTACCCTCCCCTTCCCCCTTCCCCCCTCTCCTCCTTTCTCCTCCTCTCCCCCTCCCCTCACCTTCCACCTTTCATTCCTCTCCCCCTCCCCTCCACTGCCCCTCCCCTTTCCCTTCCCTCCTCTTCCCTTCTTCCTCCCCTCCCTTCCCTGTTCCCCTTCCTTCCCCTCCCCTCCCATTCCCCTTCCCCTCACCTTCCTACTCCCCTCGCCCTTCCCTCACTCCTCCCCCGTAAACGAATATTAGTTTCGTTAACTACAACCATAAATCGGTTACAGTCTCTGTCAAAACTGAAAAGTGTAAAACAAATTTTTTTTCAAAAATGTAAACATGCTATCATTAAAATGCACTAAAAAGCAAAAAATAATGTTTTGAGACACACCCTACATATATTTTCTTAAAATTAATCGAGCTGAAAGTCAGCTCAGTGGTCTGGTTAAACTACTTTATTAATAATAATAACTTACAATTAATCATTTATACAAAAAATAAAATCGTGGGAGCCAAACAGGGAAGCAAATGCTACAAGAAATAATATATATATATATATATATATATATATATATATATATATATATATATATATATATATATATATATATATATATATATATATATATATATATATATCTTTTCTTGTAGCATTTCTTCCATGTTTCTTTCCCACGCTTTTATTTTTGTAGACATCATTAATCGTGAGAAAAATCTGGGCGTGTATCGAAAAATAAATTTTTACTTTTTAGGCATTTTAATAAGAGCATGTTTAAATTTATATATATATATATATATATATATATATATATATATATATATATATATATATATATATATATATTGATTGATTGATTGATTGATTGAACAGCTGATGTCTGACGTCTCGATTTCAGTATATTCGTTAAATAAATCTAATGATCGCACAAAATATTCAGCGCCCAACGTTTCCATTATTCTCATCTCTTTTTGTAAAGTTTGCTTCGTACATCCAACACCATAAAATGCTATTCTTTGGAAAAAATTTGATGCAGTCTTGCAAAATATATTTCCCCAGGCAACAGTCGAGCTGAAAGGTCAAAGATAAATGTCATAATGAAGGTCAAAGGTCATCGTCAAGTATTTAGCTTCACTTTCCCTCTCAGAATTTCATCATCTTCTCGCTTTGTGGAAATTCATTTATATATCTTGTTTTATGCTCTTATATCTCGTACATTCACTTCAGCCATTAATCTTCGCGGAACACCATTCTTCACTTGCGACCTCAGCTCGTGGACAATAATCTTCTTTTTATTTTACCAAATCCACGGACGTGGATTAATATCCTCAGCCTTAATGAATGACGAGACTAATATCGTTCCCATTTCTCCCGAGAGAAAACGCTTCTTTTTCAGGTCTGAAGAGGTCATCCGAATGGCTATTCTCCTGCAGGATATCAACTGATATTTTACGAAATTATTATTATAGTGTTTGGGAAATAATAAACCAAAGCTTGCACATCTACCGTCTAGAAAAACATGGCAAGAATGATTAAATGAAATAATGAATTAATTATTAAAATTTTATATTGTTTAGCTGAAAGATTAATGAGATTCCAGATTATGTTTTGCCCCGAGATGTCCGAAAAATAGAGTTCTTACGGAATAAAGGGATCAGCCCAAAATTCATTATTTATTTGGAGCTAAAGTGATCCATCTGCAGTGCTAACTGATGGTTCGTCAGTGCTTCACCTCACGACAGAAAACGCGAGTTATTCATCAAGGTTAGAAGCTTCCTGAAAAAAATTCTGCTCGTTTTGAAAAGAGGTCTAAAAAATGTTGGTGCAGAAGACCAATGAATGGCATCTGAGATGTATGAAAAAAGCATTTCGGGAAAATGGCTGAAACATTTTCACTGCATCCGATTCGACATGGACGCTTCCAGTCATATGGATGGAGAAATAATTACAAAAGAATACATGCAACAGATACTTACGCCAAAAGAAGCGAGTGATTAAAAAATTGTAAAACTTGATATAACAAAGGCTGACTCTTTTCTCATAGACTGAAAGAGGAAGGCTCAAAAAGGATGTATTACAAAACCCATGGTTAAAGACTGCATTAAATGAAAGAATAGTCTTCCTTATATTAAATAGGTTAGTACAGAAAATGAGAGAGAGAGTTCTCTGTTGTCCTTCCCTGTTAAAAAATTTAAACTGTTTGAACAACACTTCTTCCTAGCTTGAGATAATGTAAAGCTAATTAATCTTTGGATACCCATCAAATCTTCAGTTTTTTCTTTTTATTAGTAGTTTCTATAAGAAAAAAATAACTGACTGCAGTAGCAGCTGGTTCCTTCCCTAAATAACAACAATTCTTTACATGGAAGAATTCAAAGGTAAAACTCCTGCAGACCATTATTTCACTTCGATACCTTGATGGAGCGTCCCCTCTCTGGGATAACAGCTGGCGAGAGATTTTATTCTATTTTAGAGATCTCAGCGCACAGGCTCCAAAGATTAAATTTAAAACTGCCTGAAATGGACTGAAAATAAACCCTTTTCTTGATATTAATTTTGGCCATGAGAGAGGA
>NC_089747.1:66154994-66169994 GCF_040412425.1 Macrobrachium rosenbergii | reverse complement strand
AGAATTTTAGTCACTAATTACCTTACTAATCCCCGAGCCTGGGGCCTTTCAACCTTCCAAAATAGATTGTGACTTGGGCCTAATCTTCCCTTGAGCCAGAGGGAATTGCTGTTAATTCCTTCTCCATGCTACAAGTCAAAGCAATTTCTTATCACAGACGAGCATCCGGTTTATGTTAATTAACCAGGATCATTTTTATTTCTTTCAGCATTAGGTCGATTTGGAGACGGTAGGGTCGTAGAAGTTTGGTAGATGGAGAACAAAAGCAAATACTAATTTTTATATCGTATGCAGTATTCAGTTAAGCAATACATTGCCAAGACTAACATTGTTACATTTTTCTCTTATAAAACTGAGAGCAATTAATACATACCAAAATAACAAGTACATTTCATCTATTTTTCATTGATTTTAGATTTTAATAAATCTTCAAAAATCTATTTCTTCTTTTCAGTTCTTTTAAAGACGATTAAAGCCTGTTATCTATTTAGTTTTATTAAACGGAATCTAAATTTGAAAAAGAATAAAGCTTTATATATATATATATATATATATATATATATATATATATATATATATATATATATATATATATATATATATATATATATATAATATATATATATATATATATATATAATTGTATTATTATACAAGTAATGCATATGGTATGACATTTTATTATCAAAAACATCATCTGGAGCAAATGACAAGGAGAGTATCAGTTTCAGTGAACTTGGAAAAATAAATTTTCTTTTACAGTTTAATGAACCAAGAGTTTTTTTTGTAGCCTTACTTTATATCACAAAGATTCTAAGTAAAAATACATTCAGTAAACTTACATTTGCATGTAATATAAGATTAAAGATAGCTTTCTATACATAATCACCTTGGAACAAAGTTGTTGTGCAACTTTGCACTTTTCAATAATTATTCATGTACCTCTACGTTTCCATATAAAACCCATATACAAACTTCTGCAATCTAACCCTGCTTAGAACATGTTGTCAAGGCAAGTCATATGGTAAGCATCTTCATGATTGTTCCATTAATTTAGTTATTGGTGTCAGTCAGTAATCGCAAAACAAAATGCGGGCCAAACTTAAACATTGAATTATTCCCTTCTCTGAATAGATTTTAGGTGTAAGTTTTAAAGAATGAATTTAAAAGGTTACCTCATTTCAAGGATACTGTATATATACTCTCAAATTTTTAAGGCAAACCAGTTTACAATGTAAAAATAGCATCTTGTTAGTGGACAAGAACCTTATTTTTCCATAAATCAGAAATAGTTCCTCTTCTTTATAAATGCAAATAAAAACATTCTTCAGTTTAACCATGAGGGGAAAGTACAATAATATGGGGACAATTTTCTTTGTTAATGTACAGTTCAAAATTTTGTTCCTTTGCAGATCTAAAACCATATGTGGGATCACATTTTAGCTAATTGTGTTCTTCAAATGACTGTATTGTGAAGATTATCTGCCATTTATACCATGGATAACTGGTATTAAAATAATTTAAATTTATCGGACTTATGTTAACAGTTCAAGTTTTTTTTTTTTTTTTTTTGTCGTAGGCAAAGTTCAAAACAACAACTACTGCATTCTTGGAATCTATAGTTTCCTACCGTCATTACTCAGACTTTTACAACTGTTGTTTGCAAGTGACTTCCAAGTTTCCTCACCTTGTTTTTATAAACAAGTTACCTTCTGTTTTTACTCCATCAAGGGACTCCTTCTATTAGAAGTGTATTGTCTACAGGTGATATTTATTGTCAAAACATTTATTTACAAAAGTTTATATTTGAAGTGATTTTTGTGCCAACAATACCTATTAAAAATGTTGAATTATCAGCAAGTTTTCTATGTAGGATGAATATGTTATACTAATGTAGCAAAATATTTTCTCAAACATCAGATCGAGTGGTAAAACGTTAGTGAAAAAGCATTCTAAAATAATACTTAAGGACATAAATGACAAAAGCTTTCACACCATGGTCTTTAAAGACATGGCAAGTACTTTTTTGGAAGTAAATACCTTTAAAATAGTACCACCTACAATCATATTTGGAATATATAAATATTATATATAATATATATATATATAGAATATTATACAGTACACTGATATCTGTGCCCTGCAAAATGTAAGCTGCAAAGACTTTTTGCATAGTGACAGTCTATTTTCAGCACAACTAAAGAGCAGGAGGAGAACCATGCCATACTTAAGGTAATATGTCCACACTTTGTTAGGAAGGCTGAATAAACTCCAGATGACTAGGTACTTATGTTAATTTTATTGATCCAAGACAAATGGTAAACCATGCTCATAAAAAGGCAAACAGTAGACTTGAAATTTGGCAATTTCCTCTATAAAATAACACTTCTCTGAAGTGGCTTAATACATCCAACATGTTACTGTTTATTTATTAAGAAAAAGGGCATGCCAGTTCCATAAAATCAACAGTTCTTCATAATACCTATTAATCTCTCAGGAAAGTAGCAGCTGGACATTTCAGCATTCTGGCTTGGTTTCTTTCTACAGGTTCATTTAAAAATAAAAAAATATAAAATTTCTAGAAAAATAGAAAACTAGAATCTCAATAATAATAATGTTTAATATAATAATAATATTTATGATGTATTTTCAACAATAATAATAATAAAATAATACTAATAATAATAATAATAATAAGGTTAGTGAGACTAAATTATTTTTTAGGAATGAGTGCCACTAATTTTTACATGGGGGTAGATCCTAAAAGCCATTAATCACAAATCTCCTCAAATTCATGACATATAACTGAATACAGGCAGTCCCCATTTGGCAGGGCTCCATTTCTGAGGATGATGATAGGAAATGGGAAGGGATCAGTTATTAGAATATAAAAAAGTAAAAATAAATTATTATAGGCACAAGATGAATTGATTTTTGGGTATAAATCTTCTGTTAAGTGTTATCAGCGTCAATCCTCAATTATCGGTGCCAATCCAGCAGTGGAAATAAAATTTTTGGAACAAAAATCATCCATTTTCATCCTAGACAGATTCCCATAAACCGATCGCCATTAACTGAGCCGCTGTTAACCGGGGACTGCCTGTATTTTGATAGTTCCAAACACCAAAAATCTCTAAGAATGCTTATACCTGAATATAGTTTTATCACAAAGTGTTTTGTTTTTAAAAGTGCATTTGTGAATATGAAAATAGTCCCAACACAGCAAAAACATTTAGGTAAATTACACCAAATATGCAGGCTTAACAGCATAACAGACAGTGTAGAGGATACTCAGCGAGAAATGAATGAGAAGAATTCTTGGTGGAAATGAAGAGGCATTTTATAGCTACTGGAAAATAAACCAAGAATGTCTACGTGAGATTTTAAAAAGTGGGGAAAATTTCTATAAATCCTGTTAACACTAAGGAAGAAAAAGCAACACATGGTGAATTATTTAGAACAACAATAACTATATCAATGGACACCAGCTAGCTTTGTTGCTGGTATTCTTTATTGCATTAGTTTTAATGAAAATAAGCTGATGAGAGATCCATGCTCATGTTTAGGACTTACATCTGTAAATTGTAGGGTACTCCAAGAATATCAAATCTCTCCACCTCAAAATCAACTCCAATAGTTGCCTTGTAGTTTGAATCAAAGATCTGATGGCAAAATCTGAAATTAAAAAACAAAATCTGAAAATAACACGAGTAATAAGACATTAAAAAATTAAATAACTGAGGCAAAATGTAGTTTGGCAAGTAAGTCAACCCCTAAAAATTTGATGCTAAAAATACCATACTTTCAAGTAATTTGTATTTTTCAAAAGTATATGAACTGTAGTTTTCATAAATGGAATATTCCAGCACATTTCATGCTTCAGCAGTTACTGACTAAAAAACAAAACAAAAGCCTATCAGTAGGCTCGGGTACTGCTCCTACCCGTTGGCCTACCTGGGTCACTGAAGGAATCAGCTCGCTCACAGACGTCTCACTGTACAATCAACTGAGATTGGAACAAAGAGGGGTGGCAGTGAGGGGTTAGTCCTTTATGAAAGCTGTGGTTTATATACCCACAGAAAATAAAAATTATTTTAAAATTTGTTATTTGTTCCAACAAGGATACAAACCTTTGCTTTCATAAATGAGCCTCACTCCTTATGTGGAAGGCCAATCTACCTTCTTGGTTTAACAGGTAGGAGTGCCCCACAAAGGGCACTCCACACCTTCCCAAACTGCCCGACTCACAGCCCCCCAGGGTCAGAGACCTGCTCAGGCTACTCCACCTCCCTCAGGATGGGAGAACTGAGGGCCAGCTAGCAGGGCGTTCACTTCGGCTAATAAGCCCTCTGACAAGGGAAACCAGGGGAGTCTTACAGATTGTCTGACCTCTGACATAGCCTCTAGGATCTTTTCCATGTAAGAGCAGGAGGGAGGCACTGATGAGGAGCTAGAGGCTGGTTCGGCAAGTCAAAGGAACCATCTAATCAGGGCGATCATTTCCTAGGAGCTCTTCTCTTTGGGATTTGACGCCTTGACCTGCACTGTCTCTTCTTGGCTGTCCAAGTCTGGCATGGCTCCAATCCCCCCTCCACTGCTTTTATGAATGATGCTGTTACATTGGTCACCAATGAAGTGGAGGTGGCCTCCCTGCCCTTAGAGGTGCTGTAGCTCGGCAATGTCTTCAGCTCCTCTGGGTGAGAACTCTACAGGTCCCAGGGTAGAAAAGGGGGGAGTTGACAAGGGGAAGACCTGACCAGAGAAGAGCCATGTTCCAGTTGATGTCACTCCGACTGGGACACCTTTAGCTCCCGAAAAGACCTCTTCCAGTCACATAGGTTCACTCCACCTGTCGTGCTGCCTCAACAACTGACTCTGCCTTGATGAATGACTGTTCTGCTAATCAGCTCCGTTTCACAGGGTGACTCCTCTCCCTTAAGACTTTTTAGACTTTCTCCCACTAGGAAAGGATGCACTCCTCCATTGATGTTGCTGTCTGCCGAGGAGGTGCAGGCTGCCAAAGCAGCAGCAGCAGCAGCAAAGGATGACAATGAGGCAAAATGCAAATGTTTCGCCCAGCTCTTCCTATGAGAGCGAGAGCATTCCTCCTTTCATCATCTGACTCTACACTGACAGAATCTCTCTCTCTCACACTCTCCACCCTCTAGTACTTGGGGAGGGGAGAGGAAGGGGCACAGGCAGGGGATGTTGAACACTTCTTGAGGCTTAGTGTGATCCCCCTCCCAGCCCTTACTCGCAGATACAGGGTAAGGGAGGGTTGGACACTCAAATTTCCCTTCTTGCTGGCTAGTTGCGTACAAGGAGAGGGGGGGCGAAAGCTGGGAGAGGTCATGTGGCCCACCACGCTGGATTCCCAAACTTTCTCAAAAGCATGGTGAGCACTCCCTTCATGATTTCTGTTGTCATGCCTTCCTTGGGGGGAGCAAGAGAAGGTTTCCCTGTCATTCCTGAAGCTACTAAAGGGTGGTGAAGGAAGAGGATACTGAAGGAGGAAGGGGAGCCTTCCTTGATGAAGTGTTCCGCTTCTGCTTCCTTTGACATCTCTCAAAGATTCCACTTGGCAGTCAACCAACCTCCACACTCCCTACATGTAGTCTCTCTTGAGCACTTTTTCACACTTGAAACACACACAGAATGCAGGTCTACTGCCACTGGTGAAATGAACTTATTACAAGACATATTTCTTCCTTAACAACAATGGAATTCGGGCTTAAAAGAACACACCACACAAAGCTCAAAACTCCACTAAAATGCTCAAAAATTAAACAAACAAAAGACTATTCTGGGTATCAGCACCAAAAAAGTAAAGACTTTGCAAGAACACAGATTCTGGGTTAACACACGAGGTGAAAATGCTCAATGTACATTAGCACAATGTGCATCTTGACACACAGAAACAACTTTATACAAGAGTGGCTGGGAACACAATGGCTAAGGTAGGCCAAGAGAGGTCAGAGAAGTGCCTGAGCCACCCAATAGGCTTTTTATTTTCTAAGTAACAGCCAAAGCACAAGATGCACTGGACTACTCCATTAAGATAAGCAAAGTTTCATATCCCCATAGGAACAAACAAAAAATATATATGGTGTAAAAAAAATGAACTCCTCATCTATGCCTTCCCCTTTAACTTTTGGGCCTTTTCGCGCTAGACACATCCTGCTACTTCTCCATCTTAGTATGTACCCAAACTACCTCAATCTACTTCTTATGGGACGCTGGCAGGTCGTCAAGTTGCTGAGGCTCAACATCATAACCTAAATCTTGGAGGTACATGTATTGCACCACAAACAAGGACCATAACATGGGAGAAAGACTTCCTATTTACCACCATCAAGAGACCCAAACAAGTGAAATTTACCAACATACTCTAGAACACTGAAACCTCACAAGACAAGTACCCTCATTGCACTGATGTTACTTGCCTGGCACCAAGGCAATCAGAAAGGTGGAGCAGCATAACCTTTACAATTACACTGATCAAATAATTCAGAGCAAACAGGCCAGCCAATTAGCAATGCAGCTCATCACTACGTTGTAGGAAACAACAATACAGGAACATATTCCTTGCAACAACATTACCATCTGACAGCCATACATTTCTACCACCTTATCCTAACCCTTAATGTAAACTCATTCCAGAATTAAAGGTCAGCTTACTGTATTTTCACATGTTCATTTTTGTAGATTCTCCCAAGTAAAAAAACAAACAAATACTCAACTGTGTCCACACCCAATGGAGGTCCTACTGATTAGATTTATTCCTAAAGGAGGAAGCATAAAAAAATTGTGTGAAATAATAACAGACTCTGCTCCTCCAGCCATAACATCATAATAATAGTATAATATCAAAATTTTACGCAAATCCTCTACCTGTTGACTAGACAAGTTTTTCCTGTAGCTACATCCCCAAGGACTATCATTTTTGATATCTTGAGGCCTGCCTGGAGAGTGCGGTTGGAATTAGCTGCATTCCGGACAGCTTCATCAAATTCATCTTGGGAGTAGGGCGAAGCCTGCAATGCAAGAGAGAGAGAGAGAGAAAAAAAAAATCAGTACCTGAACCGATGTCAATGAGGCAAATTAAGAACCCATAAATGATCAAAAGTGCAGTGGGAAAAGGCTGACAAGATGGAACTAAATTCTCTTGCTCAAGTCTCTCAGATAAAAAGTAATGAAAAATATGATGGTCCAGATACTTATTTTATCGTCACTTAGTATATCGCAACTCGTTAACTAGCACTTAAAATTAAGCCGCTTCAAAGCTTACAGTATTAATTTAACCACAGGTGTGTCTGTACAGGTACTGTACTGATATTTATAACTTTAATAAATTAAAGATAGATTCATTCTGACTACGGACATTAAGGGGCGCAGCACTGCCATAAGGCCCTATTGTAATGTAGGTGGCCATAGCTACCTAATGACTTAAGGATTTGCTTCAAATTTTTACCACTTATTAAACAACTAACACTGAAAATATCTGCATTAGAAAATAAAAAAATTTTACCTCTAATTTTATAAATATTGCATTTAAAAAAAGTATTTTTCATAAATCATGTAAAAAAAAATTAATTGAATTTGGTTCAGTCTTCTTCAAAGTATGGTCCTTTTCTTTCTAAAAAAGGAAGTTTTGAGAAAATTGGGGAAGAAATAATTATTGCTTATTTTGCAATAACTATGAAACTATGATAGTTAAGAATGCTGATTTTTGCAGTAAAAGTATTTCTTCATATAAGAAACATCCCCTGAAATTTACAAAGCAGATGAAAAATGTACTCCCTGCCTGGTTTCCTCTTGGGTGATTGACATTGTGGCATTTCTCCAATGTTTAGACACTTTCCTTTTGTTCTGATTTCTTTTACCTTTTCAATTCTCATAGTGCATTAGTTTACAGTAAATATTTCTCCTATAGTGCATCTTCTTTGCTCCTATTTTTGACAGAAAAACTTGTACTTATACTCAGAAATGCACTAAAAAGCCGAGCGCAGCATGACTCACGAAGTACACCATGGCACTGTGAAGCACCCTAGAGAAATGTTGCCATATACTTAAATATTTCTTTTATTCATGAATAGAATCCTTCATGGATATCCTGGGGAAATAAAACATAATATCCATTCTATTTTTACCATTTGTCAAACAAAATAAACTGACTTGTAAATGATTTCACATATGATAACATAAATTTCATATACTGTATTGTACTTGAATGGCAATGAGGAAGGTTGCTATTCATTTGCATATGTCTGTATATTTTTGTATATAGCATGCCAATTTAAATATGGTTATTTTACTGTAAAAATTAAGTCAAGAAATATAAAAAAGTCAAGAAATACAAAACATCACTGTACTGTATAAGTAAATCGTTTGGCGCATTGCACCTGTGGTGCCACTTGTACGAGTCTCGAGACGAATGGGACATCTTGAGTGAGTTAATACTCCGTTTTCACATTTTCTCTGACACTTCGATGACTAGAGAAAAGGGATATTTTAGTGGGTGATACAAGTATATCAATTACTTCCAACTAAATGGAATTAGACAAATTTTTGCAAGTTTTACAACAATTTGCTGCTCACAGTACCATATAAGCCATAAACAAAAGTGTCAATAAATCCATCTCAAATTATTTTAGCAATAACACTTCAGGATATGTTTATTTAGAAATTTTTATCATTCCCTGAAATTCGAAGATCAGCGTGTCCCTTAAGCCATATTTTTATAAAATACTCTACCTAATTAACTGTATGAATAAATTATCCAATTTTATTTTTCCATCTTGCATTCCTTCATAGTTAACTTTACATTGTAGTTTCAACTACATTTTGTTAATCTAACAAGTGGTCCTGAAAACAGTATTAAAATTACATTAACATAACAAGGCGTTGTGGGACTCGATCAAAACACTGATACAGAGGAGTCCTCACTCCAGAGACCAAAAGCGTTGTGGAAAGGAGCTGCAAGCTCCCTCTCTCTCTCTCTCTCTCTCTCTCTCTCTCTCTCTCTCTCTCTCTCTCTCTCTCTCTCTCTCTCTCTCTCTCTCTCTCTCTCTCTCTCTCGGGATTACAGAATGTCCTGTTTTAACATAATTGATATTTAGATAGACGATGGTCACTCATATCTTTAACTGTTTAATCCTTAGTAAATGTGTCTGGAGTTATCTGAACAGTGTATTTTATTAAGTGTGTGTAACGGCGCCTGGTTAAAGACACGAAGCATTTGGTACCAAGGTATTGTAATATAATTATTGGGTTTCTAGTGCACTAAGAAAAATATTTAGAGTGGTTATATGTAAAGATACCTTTTCACTTTTGATATTTTTTCGTGTTATATGTTTTATGCTTTATCTTTTGAAGAATTTTTTTTTTATACATATGTGTGATGTGTTTGCTATTGCCTTAATTTTTGCTTTACATTTTTTGATATTTAATCTTTTGCAGAGTATATTTCTGTCTTTTTCATATCCATATTTTTATATGATTGATTTATTTGCTTTATTTTGTTTAACACTTGGGAATTGAAGTTTTGTTACTCAACAATTTAAATTCTTCTTGAATAATTTTGATTAATTAATAAATTAATTTCTGATTTAATTTTGACATGATTAATTCAGATTTAATCCAATTTTGTTTTATCTTGAAGTAATAATAAATTTCCTGAGACTGTTAATGTCATGTATAATCTTTGAATTTAGAAATAAATTTTGTATTTAAAATATTATATCAGAGTTTCATTCATTGACCCACCAGTAATTTTGATTTGAATTAGAGACAGAGTGGTAAGTGAGATGTTTTCCTTCAAGTAATTGAAGTGAGCTCAAACCAGGAAATGAAATAAATAGAAATACTTGAACTTTTATAATGTTAATGGAGTGACGCCCTTAGATTTTACCTCACACCTGTTTAACGAACTTAATCTGCTTTCTTTCATGATTGATAAGTTTATAAGGGATCACTGTTGCCTTTAGAGAAATCAGTCGTCTTGTATGTGTGATGAGGGTTCAGGTGTCTGGCTTTTGTGAGGTAACTATAATTGTTGAATAAATGGTAAGTTTGGTAATCAAATATCAAGCACTTAGATACCAGGTTTGATTTAAAGAACAGACACTGGACACTCTGGGGTCACCATATATAAATGGTGCACTAGACTCCGGGACAAGCACTTAGATACCAGGTTTGATCTGAAGAACAGACACTGGACCATTTCCCCCATATATAAATGGTGCCTTAGACTGGGACAAGCACTTAGATATCAGGTTTGATTTGAAGAACAGACACTGGACTTCTGTCAATATATATATATATATATATATATATATATATATATATATATATATATATATATATATATATATATATATATATATATATATATATATATATATATAATAATATGTGTGTGTGTAGAGCAATCGGAATGAAAAGAAAATTATACCATTAAAGTACAGTTGGAATGGCAGACATTCTTAGTAAGTTTGGAGATTATAAGGGTTAAAGATTGCGGAAGAATAGAGAGAATGTTGAAGCCTTCAGCTGGAGGAAATAGATATTTGCAAATTGAGCAGTCACTCTCTACTGAAGATAGAAAGATGGGTTGAGAGAGAGAGAGAGAGAGAGAGAGAGAGAGAGAGAGAGAGGCCTTTTGTTCAACCCTAACAATATCATTTGCATGAAATTGGTGAATTGAAAGGCATGATTAATCTGCGAAGAGACAACTGAAATAATAACTCGAAGAGGAATATATTTTATATTTCTTTTCTTCGGACACCCTGTGAGACCCTATTTTTCTCTATTTTTTTCTCTCTCTCTCTCTCTTTCTCTATACTTGTTTTTAACATCTTATTTCCCTTCTCCCCTGACATAGTTTATTTCCGTTCATTTTGCCCCTTCACACCCAGCAACTTTCCCTCAATACTGACTTCAGTCCGAAGCCCCGCTTCATGTCCTCGTTTTTAAATGTCCCCTGTATGAAGCAACAGCAGCCCTCCTCATATCCTGAGAATATTCTATGGCAGAACAACAATATGTTAAAAGTTGTTCCTTTACCGTCAATCATTTTTGTAGTCTGGAGCCGTCCCCTCATATGATATTTCGAGAGAACAAAAAAACATGAAAACATGGATGCAAACTTTAAATTGCACATGTTAAGATGCAATCTGTGAGTGCTTGAGTGTAGCGTATGTATGTGCGCGTGTGTATGTATAAATGTAAGCGTGAGTGTGTGTTTATGTGTGTGTGTGTGTGTGTGTTTGTGTGTGAGAGAGAGAGAGAGAGAGAGAGAGAGAGAGAGAGGAGAGAGAGAGAGGAGCGGGAACACGTTACTTGCGCAATATACTGGTAAGTCTTGCTCTGAATAAGTGTCAGTTGCCAGTTAAGATCACAGGATTATAGAAAAAAACTCTTGAGTTAACGGTGCAGGACAGCAAATATAATCGACGTTCATTCCTTTCGAAGTAATTTTGCTTCCATGAAGTAAATAATGGAGAATTAGTAAGGATGCCACCCGCGCTCATTGCAACAAATAAGCTAAGTATGTATGCATTCCCATTGTTCTTAGTATATACTTCCTTTTGATTTCGAAGGATCATATATATATATATATATATATATATATATATATATATATATATATATATATATATATATATATATCTTTTCATACTCTTCAAAATTAATAAAATAATATACAGTACGAGATATAAAAACACATCGTTCTTTCAAAGAATTGTGAAAGTCTTTGATAAAAACCTCTAATTTATAAAGTTTTTGTAAGTGGAAGGTATCGTATAAACCTCGTTGTATGACAAGCACATGAAATGTGAATCATCGTTTCCGAGTTATTGCAAAATGCAATCGCAATTTTGGTTCTGGGTTTTGTTTAATTGCTTCCATTGGGCGATCGTTGGTTTGTGGAGGATCTGTCTGTTTCAGTGCATATTGCATTTCTGTAATTCCAGACTGGAAATTTCTCAGTATCCGTGCTTCTTCAATTTTTGCCTCTGTACTATATACAATATATATATATATATATATATATATATATATATATATATATATATATATATATATATATATATATATATATATATATATATATATACATATATATATATATATATATATATATATATATATATATATATATATATATATATATATATATATATATATATATATATATATATATATATATATATATATATACTATATATATATACGCTATATATATATGTATATATATATATATATATATATATATATATATATATATATATATATATATATATATATATATATATATATATATATATATATATATATATATATATATATATATATATATATATATATATATATATATATATATATATATATATATATATATATATATATATATATATATATATATATATAATTAATGTATGTATAACTTCAGACCTTACTAAAATATCACAAATGTAAAGATAGTTAAAGACACGTATATATAAGCATGACTCTTCCCTGCAGTGGTAATCAATAATAATCCCACTAATAACCACTAGTAGGTTAATGATTATTTTAGAGCCAAAGCACGTGATGTCCCCAGTGATACAGTCTACATTTTTATTACGGCGCTCATTAAAAACTGGGCGCATGAGCAGTAGAAGGGAAAAAAATGTAATGATAGAGGTAGAGGTTTTGTAATATAAAATTATACTCTTCCATTACATCTATTAATGAAATTTAAATACTGACTTCGTGTCGTCGAAGCTGGTTGCCTTAATTATATCGAAAAGTACATCCTCTGTGGCGAGTGACCTCTTGCTAAAATCATACGAGGAGAACAAAGCTAGGATCTAACTTTAGTATAATGTTAGATCAGCATTCCCTTATCACTAAAGATGGATGCAAGTGGAAGATGCCTATGTATCAGCCTCTCTACTTATTTTGGGAGCATGTCGCCTGAGAACAGCATAATGTTCTTAGCAACTGGCTTCTTTATATGGAAATGAAACAAGTGCCACTAAGTCCACTGTAAAATCCCTTAAAAAATAGTTTTCATAAAGAAACTAAGATTTATTACACATTTATTACACGATATATAAGAGGAATTTCCTATACTGAGTAAGTTTGTGGGAATTTTTACCTCGTACTTTGACAGGGAGCATATTAAAGCGTTTACAAAACCATAAATAGTACCGATAAAACAGCTTGCCATTCTTTGTGACAGACACACGAAACACCACTTTGCCCTTTATGATTTTGTTATCAACAGTTTAACACGAATTACAAAGCTGCGGTGATTCACACTCGCTCTGTCATCGAAGCAGTCAAATAATATTTTCATCATTAGGGAACAAAATCAGTTATGAAAGAAATTGCTGGTCCACGGAAAAAAATCCATTTTAGAAAGCTTGCAAAAAAATTGTAAAATGAGTCAAAAAGGAAAAATAATTTCAGGAAGTTCGGTGAGAAAACAAAAAAAAAAAAAATACACGACCATAGAAGGAATAACAACGTGGATTAGTCCATGATAACCAATACAGACGATTCGCATTGATCTGTAAAATTCTGTTTTCCATCCCATGATGAAAGCAACACGGTATGAAATGCAGCTCACGTTATGTTTCTTGCACCTGACAATAACAATGCATTGCAAAACTTGCTGCAGATATGTCATAAAATAGAGAGAGTAGAAGAGAGAGAGAGAGAGAGAGAGAGAGAGAGAGAGAGAGAGACTGGGTTGATTGAGTGATTGTTGATCGGACCTACGGTTACCCCTGACTTCGCTCCCGACGGCACTCCTGGGCCTCCTACAGAGTCGGTGCCCTCATCACCTCTTAGGACTTTTGAGGGTAGACCTTGAGGGAACCAGAAGAAGAAGGGGCGGAAAAGGTCCAATTAGCCGATTACAGCCACGAGCTCTCCTTGGCACTTGGGTCCCAGTGGCACAGTGCCTTCCATCACAGAGTGGCCCTGGCATCTACCCAGAGGAGATAGCCTGAGTGATCTCTGATCAAGTGAACCCCTGATTAACATCCTAGGCAAGATCCTGTAAAAGAGCAGTAGTAAGCTTGTAATTTTAATTAAAAGAATTTGGTAAGATTGGAGTGATAAAATGTTGTTCAATATATCGGGGGTATTGCGTCCATGGCGCTCTTGGCACAGTGCCTCATTTAGCCAAGTATAAGAGGCGCCCCAAACTCCAGAGGAAGTTGCTTGGGTACCTCTCTCGTGGGTTCTACTACCAAGTCAAATAAGATGAAATGAGTTAGAACTGTCCTCTATCCTCACAAGGAGAAGGACATCTCCTAGCCCTTCATACAGTGAGCTGCATTCATTAATCCTTTAAAATGTTTTGTGTATCATAGCATAAGAATTTTACAATTTGTAATAATACTGCCTGTAGTTAAATCATTGTCACTTAAATTGGTGCTGCAGCAGCCTAGTCATATGTAATATTAATGTAATGCGCAACTGTCAGTTTAAACCTTGCCTTGGAATGCATTTTGACCGTCGTCAGAGACTGATAGTTAAATCCTCGCAGACACCTTGGACTTAGTGTTAGGGAAATTAATTTAAGTTAGGTAGTAAATTCACATCCCCTCCTAGCAAGTTAGGTATATCACTTTAGTGTATCGTCATTGTATGGGCAAGACACATTAAGGAGTAAAGTAACGTGCTCGAGACTGGCAGCTTGATCTAGTGCAGACCTTCATGCCCGAAAGGGAGCGGAATGTCTGTTTAAAGGGGGAGCTTTTACAGATATTCGCCGCCTCGTCTCTTTGCTGACGTATAATAGGGTTTACAATCATATGCTTAGAGGGGAGGCCAGATAGACCCACCGTAGCAGAAGTGAGCGTGCACTTTTGGGAGTGCCGGTAAGCCACAGGTTCAGGTAGCAAATTAGATTGGCCCACAGGGGGTATAGGGGAACCTAACATCCTAGATTTTAATCCCTGTTTTCCATCTGCCCACCTGCTGTTTGAGACCTGGTACTCT
>NC_089747.1:66137494-66149994 GCF_040412425.1 Macrobrachium rosenbergii | reverse complement strand
TAACCCTTCTGACTTTAATACGTTACATTTCAGAAATTTTACTTTACTTTCTTGTTTCCTGAGTAATTCCCCTCAGTTAAAGAAAAAGTAAATTCGAAGTTAACCCCAAATCCTTTTTGTTCCAAGCCGACTAATTAAAGTAAGTATTGCAATATTATAACAAAAATGGTTTCATTACTAAGTCAACCAATGAAGGCAAACTCAGCAACAAAGAAATCAAATACAGGGAATAATAGGATTAATTGATGGGTTTGTTCTTATCATTATTACTGAAATGTGATTCTTCTATTTCTTAGGTTATATCTAGTTTTTCTTCTGAAGTAGCTTCTTCAAATTCTTCAGTCAGTTCTGCCTTCTTTTACTTCTTTTGTTCTCTTGACTTTATCTTTATTTATCCAAAATCCTTCTTCTTCTAATGATTCAGCATATGTGGAAGGTATTACTTCATTCACCTTTTCACTTTCACCTTAGTCTCTTGCACATCTATGACCTTGTATGGCCCTGTGAATTTAGTGGCTAACTTGTAATTAATTCCACTTCTTACTTCCTTCTTGAGGTAAACTTCATCGCCTATCTTGTAATCTACTGGCCTTAATCCTTCTTGATACCTGTTTATCATATTCTTCTGAGCTTCCTCTAAATTCTTGTGTAATTGCTTATGAATTACCTTGAAATTCCCAATTCTTATTTTCATAATGTCTTCAGAGTAATTAGGCTGTAGTGGCTGATTTAGCCACGCATATGGTAATCTTGGTTCATATCCCATTAAAGCTTTTATGGGGTGTTGCTTGAGTACTTGTATGATACTTAGCATTTAGTGATAATTGGACTAAAGGTAAATTGACGTCCCAATCAGGATCCTGTCCTACTGTATGCCTTAATGCATCTAGAACCTTTCTGTTATTTCTTTCTGCTAAGCCATTACTAGCTGGATGATACGGTTGTATCGTTACCTTTTCTACCTTGAATGCATCACAAATTTCTTGAACTAATGAGTTATTGAACTCGGTGCCATTATCAGATATAATGAGCTGTGGGGCAGAATACCTACAAAATATCTTATCAAAAGAGCGATTGCACACTCTTTAGCTCCTTTACTAGTTAATGGTATTATCTCTGTATATCTAGTGAGTGCGTCAATACACACTAGTATATTTCTATTCCCCTTACTCGTGGTGTGAAGATTAGTGATTAGATCTATGGCTACTCTTTCAAATGGAGTCTATGGAATGGGATATTTCCTAGAGGTACTTCATATCTGTTCTTCCCTTGTAACTATTGCAAGTATTGCAGCTCTTCACGTAATTACTAACATCCTTGTAAATTCCTTTCCAATGAAAAGATCTTTTAACTAGTCTAACTGTCTCATCCCTTCCTGGGTGAGCTCTCATGTCATCGTCATGCATTAACTCAATGACTTTATTTCTTAGGCTCCTTGGTACTATTCTTTTATGGAGTACTCCTAGTAATTGATCAAACGGGTCACACTCGTGACACATCCAAACTAGTACGTCGTCTATGACGTTTACCGCGTCTATGGGGCATCCAATTCTGTTACTTAGTTCTGCTCGTTCCTTTTGACTAAATTCTCTTTTATTTTCTACAAAATCGAAGATCTCCTTTAAGTCTTCATCACTTTTTGTTCACTTATGAAATTTTGTCTGAAAGTTCTTCTGTGTAATGCATGGTAAATACATTGCTTATGAATTCGGCCTGTTCTGCTTTCGTGACCTATCATGTTTATACTATCAATTTGGTTACTATGCCTTGATAAGGCGTCTGCCACTTTATTGGCCTTCCTGGAACATATTTCAACTCTATGTCATAGTCTTGGGCTGTCATAAACCAACGAGCTCTACGTCCGGAAAAATTCGGATTCTTAAGCATTTCTACCGCGGCGGAATGATCAGTGAATACAGTTATCTTGTACCCGAATATGATATACCTGAAGTGTTTTACAGCATCTATTATGGCTAAAGACTCTAGGTCTGTTACTGAGTAGTTTACTTCTGTGGGCTTTAGCTTTCTACTGTAATATGCTATAGCATTATATTTGCTATCATGTCTTTGCATTAAGCATGCTCCTATACCAGTGCGACTTGCATCTGTAGCTAAAAAGAATTCTTTACTGAAATCTGGGAAACTAAGTACGGAGAATGAGTTAACCTTTCCTTTAGTTCATCAAATGCTTCTTGTTGCCTTGTTTTCCATACGAATGACATGTTTTCCTTTAATAACTCCGTCAGCGGAGCGATATTGTTGCAAAATTCTTTATGTACTTGCGGTAAAAACCTGCTAATCCCAAAAATGACTTCACATCCTTCTTACATTGAGGTGTAGGATACTCTTTGATTGACTTAATCTTTAAGTCGTTTACTTCCACACCCTTTTCACTTAGTGTGTGTCCCAGGTAGTCTATTTTCCTTCTGAGGAAATTGCACTTCTTTAACTTCAATTTAAGATTCGCCTTCCTCAGTCTCTTTAGTACTTCTCTACCAGTTTTATGTGTTCTTCAATTGTATCTGTTGCTATTATCAAATCGTTCTATATAGCAATGTACCTCCTTGCCTAATAAATCACCTAAAATCTTATCCATTAATCTCACAAAGGTTACTGGGCTTGATTTCAGACCAAAAGGCATTCTCACGTATTGATATCTACCGTTGCTTGTGCTAAAGGCAGTTAATGGTTTACTTTCCTCGTCCAACGGAATTTGCAAAAATCCTTGCAACAAATCTATTGTGGTAAAGTATTTCTTGGATCCGATCGTTGTGATAAGATCTCTCATAGACGGCATTGGATAAGGATCATTTTCGGTTATCTTGTTTAACCTTCTGAAATCTACCACTACTCTGTAGGTTTTATCCTTTTTTGGAACTAGCAAAAGTGGGAAAGACCATGGAGATTTTGATGGTTCTATTATTCCTTGCCTATCCATTTTTTGTACTTCTCTTTCAATGATCTCCTTCTGGGAATGGGCTACTCTATAGGCTGGTATGTAGATTGGCTTTGTGTTCTGTGGAATGTCTATTCTATGCGTTATTTCACCTGTGTTACCTAGTGTATCGCCTTCCATAGCGACTATGTCTTGGTATTCACTTAGCAAATCTATGAGTTTCTCTCTAGCACAATCTTCTTTAATATCTTTCAAGTGAGACCCTATCTTAGCTCTTCTCAGTTTTATGTCCTGAGCTAAATTTTCATTTTCTTTATTGATTGGTGCTACCGTTTCCTTCTCTACAACTTGAATGGGAATGGTGTATACCTCTGCTAAACCTAATTCTGTTCCCTGTGTTAGCCTAACCTTTCCTCCCTCTGTTATTCATAACCTGCAAAGCTATTTTACCCTGCCTGACTTCATGTAAACTAGAAGAGTAATGTACCCCTTTTACTTGCGCTTCTTCAGTAAGCGTGAGAATTTCCTTCCCTTCAAAAATTGGATTTACTGTACATTCTATCCATGCTCTCTCCAGGTTTAAGTCTTAACTCCCTGTCTAATTTCAAGTAAGTTTCTTGGTTGGATTCTAAGTGAGTATTTATGTGTTGAGAGCTTGTGCTGTATACTGAATATCTTCCCTCTGTCGTGTCTTTCTTTAGAATACTTCTCAATGAAGAGTGCTCTTGAGTCGGGATTCTTCCTGTTAATTTACATAGAGGTATTCTAGAAATTTTATGACCCCTTCTAATCACTAATTGCTCTCTAGGTGCATTAATGCTGATGCCTTCTCTAGCCATAGTTGGATAACCATTAGCAAATGTGCAAACCCTAACTGTATATCTCTTACTACTAGAACCTTCTCCTTTAGTGAAATTCTTCCTAGCTTAAAAGGAAAATCTAATTGTCCTACTATTCTGATATTATTACCCGGAACGTCTGTGATTCTGCAGTCTACTGCTGGGTTCAAACTTAAGTGAGAAAAATACATCTGATACACCTTTTCTGACATTATATTCTTAGGACTTCCTGTATCAAAGAATGTGGCAATAGGTTTCTCTAAACCAACATGTGCGGGAAATACTGGTCTATAATTATATTCATTCTCTATATTAACTTTGCTAACCTGTCTAGTTTGGCTTAGGTTTTGCAATCCGGTCTTTCCCTCTATTATGAAGGAAGACCCATTATACCACTGGAGTGAAAATTTACCATTGTGTCATCGGATATACTCGCAGTTTGGTTAGTATCTTGATACTTATTTGGGTTTGAACTCCTATTCCTTCTAGCTTGTGGAGACTGACTACGGTCTCTACCTCTGCCACTTGTCTGAGATCTATATCTAGGTGTTGAAGCGGGTCTATTTCTGCAGTCTCGAGCGCTATGCCCGGCTCTCTTATGGAAAGGGCAGTAAGCTATCCCTCGACAGTCACTGGCATAATGTCCCTTCTTCTGACAGTTATAACACGTGACTGTTGAAAATCCCCCTTGAGATGTATTACCTAACGTCCTAATTCTGATTCTATCTGGATTCCTAGAACTATTTTGTCCTCTTTCTTCGTGTCCTATGGTGACTAAAGGTCTGTATACGGGGTTCCCTTCGTGATTTCTACCTAAGATTCTTGCTACTTCTCTTCAATCTCAGCTATGTCATCTGAAGTCTCCCATTTTCGGGTCATCCTTCCAATAGCTTCGGCTGGCAAACTTCCAATCATGAATGCTAACCTAATAATGGTTTTGACGTCAGCTACTGACATTTTATCTGTCTCTGCCCATTTAGTGGATGTAACTAAGTGACCCCATTCATTCATATTGTTGTATAGCTGGGAACTCATCCCTTGGTAGCTTCTTTTGTCTGCCTTATAACAGTGAGCTATCCTTGCAAGGCTGATAACGGGATCTGTTTCGCCTACTGTGGAATATACCTTCCTAAAGAACTGTTTCATTTCCTCCCAATTCTTAAGTCTCTGATATGTCTCGGAATGGACATATCGTTCTAAGTCTCCCTGCTTCCAGATCCAGATAACTCTTCGCTTCACTGAGTTTTTCGCTATCTGTGCCTATTATGTTATTAAGATGTATGCCTACCTCCTCTATCCAGTTTTCTAAGTTACAGGCACCCTGACCTTCTTTCCTTCCGCAAAATTTGGCTATATGGTTAATTGCATGTCTTTTATGTGTACCTACAGCGGCAGAGACTGGGCTAGTTGAGTGTGTTCCCTATCCATAGTTAAATTATTGGTTTGACTTCTTGTGTAAACAGGAGTTCTTACACTATTAGTTTGTGCCAATCTCCTCCTGGGCATTCATTCACTAATGACAAACACTTTCTTAACCACTGAGTATAATGGCAGTAATAACAAAGCCAATAAAGTCAACCAGTTCTTAAAATCACAAAAAAAATTCACAAAAGATCATAAACACTTCTATCTTACTTAAAGTAAAGTTAATCAATCACTAAAATTTCCTCGAAATTCTAAATTACCGATTGGCGGTGTTAAACAAAGAAAAAAAATCCCTTAACTTCCAATTATCCTTGACAGTGCTGGTAAAACAAATAAAGAAATTATCACTCGCTTCAAAAAAATTAAAGAAAAATAATCTTCGAAAAGCTTATGATTCTGAACACCTTTAAGCGAACAAAAAAACAAGTTGAGATTTCTCGATCGAAAAATATATAAATTTCAGCTAATGAATGTTACATAAGAAATTAAATGCTTAAAATAACCGTAGAATGACACAAATAAAATACAGAAATTATGGTTAGTCATGCCAAACGTTAAATAAAGTTTAGTAATACCAAATGTTGTATAAAATTTAGTAAAAGATCGATAGGTGCTTAGTTTAAAGAAAGAGAAAAAGAAAAAACTCTTGTTGCCAAGTCTATTTAATTTACGTATGAGTTTTGTGTTTTCAAATGAATATCAATACAAGTGTTCTTAGTCGACTTAATTTTGTGTGTTTCTAACTCAAAGAAAAAAAAAATTTCTACGTGTGTGTGTGTGACCGTAGGACATTCTTACTGTAAGTCGTTTTTTTTTTTTTCTCGTCTTTCTGCGCGTATTCTCTCGGCAGCTTGATTTCGTTATTCGTAGGCTTTCATCCAAGGGTTGGTTGTTCGTTCGTCTTCTTCTTCGCCTTCTTCTTCAGCGTCCTCCCGTCACTGCGCCTTAGCTGGGGATCTGGCTCTCACTTGGTCACGGGAATCATCGGCGTCGACAGGAAAAGGGCCTCTCTCTCTCTCTGGGGCGTAGTCTTCTGCTTTGTCGTAGCGTTGTGTGTTTGCGTGGGGCGTATTTTAATTCTTCTTTGCAGAGTGGCGTATGTTATGTTTTGTCTTTGGTGTTTTCTTTGATCACTTGTTTATTCTATTTTCAATTGTTTATCTCACTTCACTGTTTAGCCAACTGTTCGTGATCACTACCTGTACACCCGCGGATATCTCACTTAGCTGTTGTAATCTCACCGATCGCCATCGGCTGCAGCTTTTTTTTTTTTATCTCACTTAACTCTTGTTATCCCACTTAACTCTCGTTATCCCACCGCTCGCTACCAGCTGTTGTCGGACCCTGTTCTTTCCTTCAAAGGGCCCAACACTAAGGTAAGCGCGTCCGGCGTAGGGCGTGTGGTAATTATTGTAAGTAGGAACAAGTGGCTCTTTAAAACAGTTATTAAATTGTAAATTACCGAGGTTAAAGGGAAAATGATTAATTGTTCCCGTTTCTTCTTTATTTGTGATTTTTGTCTTACAGTTCCACCTATAGTTCTTAACTGTTTCTTAATGGTTCGAGACTTTAAGATAATGGTTTCGAGACTTTGAAATAATGGTTTCGAGAGACTTAACGAATTAGATTACGGGGACTATTGTTTGAGAGAGTCTTTCTTCACTAAAACACTTCTCCTTCTGTCTTTTCTGCTTCCCACACTTCGGAATAGTCTCTCTCTCTCTATCTTCCCACTCTGCGGCTTTTCTCTCTGTCTCTCTCTTTTCTCTCCGCGACTTTTCTCTGTCCCTCTCTTTTTTCTCCCACCTTTTTTCTGTGTCTCCTTTCCTGTATGCCTGTCCTTATATCTCCCATTTTCCCTTGTGTCAACCATGACGTCATATTCTGGGCAGGTACTGCTTTTTCTGAGGCACCTCCTCCACTTGCTTCATTCCAACTTTTGGAGGTGTGTTTTAAGGAATTCCTGTTGATTATTGGGTATTTGCTCCTTGTAGGATGTGCCTAGGTCTTTGGCACTGATGGCATTTGATTGGCCAAAACATCTAGGCTTGACCTGTGGGCGTGGCTTATTTCCTTGGGCTATCCTCGAAGTCAAGGGGGTTGAGGTTTTTCCCCACACTCTTACTAACCATAAGGTTCCTTCGCAGGACCTCGTGGATTTTGAAGGCATGGCCAGATGCAATTTCTCTTAGTGCCTCGTTAGTGCCGGTGTGTTCTTGACGATATGGTTGGAGACTTGTTTGACAGACTGGGAAATTTATTGCGTTACGGTCCTCCGTACTGACCCAAATGGAAATAGGATATTTCTACTTCGAAAAAATACCTTTTTCTCTATTCACTCGATACATATATATAAAGCAGAAGTAGTTGGCGCAAGCAGGCCACAGCATATCTCAGGACAGGGTGACAAGGAGATAGTCGGTCATCTGTAGATGGTATTTATTTGCCGACGCGTTTCGTAACACTTGTTACATCATCAAGGCTAAAAAGAAAATTTACAAATAAAATACATGGAATAAAACTAACGACTTCAAGACAGTCTCAACATGCTATATAAATATATACTAAAACAAGACAGTTCATAAAAGCACTATAGACTAAAGGTTGAAGACTGAATGACTAAAAGGAAAAGGAAAGCAGCAAAAGAAAACTGGCTCAAGCCAGATACAACTGAACAGAGGTGGTGTGTGAGTTCAACTTAGAACTAGCTGTTTTATGAATAACGATTCCAAAATTAGCAGTTCGTGTGGATGACTTGTTTGGCCCAAAACAGATGTCAGAATAATCAATACTTGTATTACATATATTTGAATGATTTCTGATATTAGAAAATTCTGATTGACAATCTGCAACCAGTACGGTGACTAACACCTTTATGTGAATCTGCTCTGACCAGCAATCGTTTAGTCGATCCCACGTAAGTCCCCAAATTACATCTGGGGCAAGTATATTTATATACGACTGACGATTGCATTATTGGGCAGATTCTATCCTTTAAATTTAAAAAGGGACCCTATTGTAAGTGGATTTTTTGGTATTAAAATGACTTGCAACATGTTAAACACCAACTTTTCCAAATCTTTGTTCATTCATCACCTGTCCTTCCCCTTGTCCCACTTTTTCTGTCTGAATTTCGACAGTAAAGCTGAAACAGAATTTAGGCTTTGCGAAAAAATTAAACTTCTGACGAAATAAATGTGGTGGGGACATTTAATGGGGGAAACTCTGAAGGGTTGGTCTTTTTAGGGCAAATATTTAAATGCTTCAGTGTCCCTCCTTCGTAATGGATGCCAAGGGAAATTATATACCTCCTGCCATGCCAGACCTTCCTCCCAAAGAATTTGCAAAGGAAACAAATTTGATCTATATATATATGATATATGGTTTTATACATCATTTATTAAAATGAGTTTATTATAATTTTATTGAAATTATTTTTTACTTATTTTGGTTTGGTTATTAGGGGATTTACTAAAGAAATGGGAGGAAACTAACTCTGTCGTTTCAGATATATAAGAAATATGGTCAAAAATTCATTTTAGCCAAAAGCTCGTAAAATGTCTGAATGAATTTTTCATTTATAAATTTTGGGAATATTTGAATTTCGTAGGCTAAAGAATTTTAGGGAACAAACATGAGGTGCTCTTGAGAAAAATAACGCATGTGACTGCTGGTTTAAGCGTAGCAATGAACAACTTTAACTCAGACCAATGTTTCCGACCAACAGACTTACTAGTGCAATGACAAGTCAGCCATTACGACCATCTGGAGGATGATATAATAAAGTGGTTCTAAATCGGGTCACTTCACGGCAACTCTGCTGCCTGCCACGTTCAATGACGAGATGTTGTAACGCCAGTTTACATGGCCATAAATCAATCAATCAATCAACCTGCTGCCCAGGGTGGCACCTGTCCCACACACCCGCTGTGGTTGCTTTCAACCGGTTCGACAACTTGTCCTAAAGGCTTAGAAGGAGAGTAAACTCTCGAAAAGACATTTCGCTTTCGCGACTGTACGATAATCATTACTTATGGGAAGCTAGTCAGGGTCAAAGTCTTGCATACGAGTGCAGTCTTCAATATTTTTTCTGAGACACCCGGTCAGCCAGTCATTCTAGCTTCTCTCAGGTACCCAGTCAAGATGTGGTGGACTAGCCTCGAACAGACAGTGAGCCAAGTGCTGGTTTCAATTCAGAAATTCATATTTTGTTTCATAAATGTAAAACTGAGTTTCTTTATTTGACATCATTAATTTTATTAAATAACAAATAAATAACATTCACTTGTCATCTTGGAGTACACATTATGTAATGTATTGTATTAAGACTTAAAACACTCGCGTCTGTTACAGCAGGCAGTTGTTGGACTCAGGGTATGATAATAATCGGATAATTATCAATCAAGTACATTTGGCACATGATCGTATTATCATACTATGTATAGGAATATAAATTACACAGTAATTTATGAATATGTCAATTAGATCATTATATATATAGGAATGCATTGTTTGCTCAAAAGGAGCTAGCTGGTACTTTGGAAGTTTTATAAGTTGACTTATTTGTCCGACAATTTTCATAAACAGACGAGTCTGAGACGACAGTGCAGAAAACGGACGAGAAGCTTTCTGTACTAGTCACGTCGCAGGGCCCCAGGCTGACTGACGGCTGATGCAGCGCAGTCAGTCTGGGATCGGTTCAAGTGCAAAGTTAGCGACGCTTGTTCACCATTGTTGGCAGTGTGTGTTGATTATAGACTTGTGAAAATCAAATTATCAATGGTCAACCGTCAATCAGAAACGTGCATTGACAGTGAATGAACCAAAAATTCCCACTGAAGGGAAAACAGGGCAGAAGCAGTAAAAAAAACAAAACAATCAAGCTTGACATGTATTTCAAAATGAAAGATAATATGCCTTCTCAGCCTCCTGGAGTAAGTAAATAGCATAAAATCTCTCTCTCCTATATGTTGTTGTCTGAGTGGTTATAATAAAACAATATGCAGAGGTTATTTTAAAGCCTAATCTCTCTCTCTCTCTCTCTCTCTCTCTCTCTCTCTCTCTCTCTCTCTCTCTCTCTCTCTCTCTCTCTTTATCTATCTTTTTATCTCAAGAACGTTTAATAAACAAATTTCTCTCTCTCTCTCTCTTCTCTCTGAAAATCTCTTCTCTCTCTCTCTCTCTCTCTCTGGTAATCTTTATGCTGTTGTCTGGTGGTTATAAATATAATAAACATAGAAATGTTATTTTAAAGCCTAATCTCTCTCTCTCTCTCTCTCTCTCTCTCTCTCTCTCTCTCTCATCTCTCTCTAGAAATCAATGCAAAGTGCTTTAAGAAAATCTCACCTAGATCCAGTTCAGCTTCAAGGAATGAAAGACAAGGTGTTGATTCAGTTGGAAATACCAGCAGCTGTAGTATCTCACTTCCAGCTCCAGATATCCCACAACCATCTAGATCCATAAATCTTTAGAAATACCAATGGACCGAGCGGTTGAATCTGGTAACCTCAACTGAGTGACAGTAGTGACTCACTCAAATGCAAGAAGTGTTGAAGACAAGTGCATTGTCAGCCATGGACATAGGTCGATGGGTGTGCATGTCAAAACTGATAAAGACAAAGTTGATATTCTTCAGAATTCATGGAGACCTGGGGATCAATCAGCTACCTCACACAGAGACTGAGGTGGAAAAAGAAAAGGTTTCTTAGACAAAGCCATTTAGATAATTTTGCATGGTTGGCATATTCTCACGTAAGTCGGGATTATTTTGTAAAGTCTGCACGGTATTTGAACAGCGGGATGGTGGCAAAAGTAAGCAGGGTTTAAAAAATGCAGTAACTGAACCTTTGAAGTGAGATTTGACAGGCTGACAGGTAATGATGGTTATTTAGTTCAATCACAGTCAGACATCCTATCACCAGACTAATGCAGTGAGCAGACAATTTTCTTGAAAGAATGAAAGATCTACAGTGGAATATCCATGCAGCACTGAGATGAGCAACATAAAGAAGAAGTATCTTTGAACCGTAAAGGACTAGAGGGTATCATTCACTGCATTGTTTACTTGTGGAGACAAGGCTTATCATTAAGAGGTCAAAGAGATGATGGCAACATTCAGGGAAGTGAGAAGGGAATGAAGGTAATTTCCGTGAAATCTGCAGGTTTGCAGTTGAGAGGGGATACTGCATTAGAAAAACACTTGAAAATGCTAAAAAAATGCAACCTGCACACTAGTAAGACTACACAAATGATATTATTGCGTGTATTGATGAACACATTTCAATGTAATTTCAGAGAATTAGCAAATCTAAATTTTTTCAGTAATAGCTGATGAAACTACTGACAACAATAGGAAGGAACAATTATCAGTTAGTGTCAGGTACTTAGATGAAGGGAAAAGTGCGGGAAGATTTTCTAGGATTTGCAGAAGAGATTGATGATCTTTCAGGAAAGGTATAGCTGAAAAAATAGTTAATGAATTAATGAGGCATAACATTGATTTGTTCTACATGTGATTGCCAAGGGTATGATGGTGCAAGTGCTATGAGTGGTGGTATTAAAGGATGTCAGGCTATAATCAGAGAGAAGTACCCAGCAGCTGTATATATTCACTGCTTGCTCATTGCTTGAATTTGGTAATCTCCAAATCCAGCCAAGTGCCTGCCATCCGTAATTGTTGGAATGACATTAATGAAATTGTAAATTTTTTTCATTTTTCACCACAGAGAATAAAATGTATGGAAAACATAATCCAAAAAGATGAAATGGAGCCATCCTCACAGTTATAGTTTGCACAAGTTTAGTGACACTAGGTGGGTAGAAAGGCATGATGCTCTGATTGTTTTCAAGAGGTTGCTTCCTTATGTCATAGAAGCTCTCACAGATATAGCATCTTGGAAAAATGATGGAAATGCTCGTAGTTTGCTTAAAAAGATAGATTTCGAGTTCATTGTTTCTTTGAGTGTTCTTAGTGCGATATTAACTGAGACCAGACCACTGTCACAACAACTTCAGGCAGTCAGTACAGACATGCTGGAATGCTCCACTCAAATAAAGTCAGTTCATGAGAAAGTACAAAGTCTGAGAGAAAATGACGTGTTTGATGCAGTTTATCAAGATGCAATTAAGCTCAAGACTTGAGATCAATGTAAATGAATCTGTGCCCAGGTTAGCAAACAGACAGTCTCATAGATCAAATCATCCATCTTCCACACCAAGTGAATACTATCGCAGAGCAGTCTTCATCCCCTTTTTTGGATTTTGTTCTCAGCCAGTTTGAGGAACGATTTTTCAGATTACCATGCAACTGCTAGCTCAATGTGTTCCTTAATTCCAAGCTA
>NC_089747.1:66132494-66134994 GCF_040412425.1 Macrobrachium rosenbergii | reverse complement strand
ATATATATATATATATATATATATATATATATTTGAATTTGTGCTGTAGAAACCTTCAAGCTATCCACAATTTATGAAATAAATAATTCGAAAGCTATGAAACCAATTAGGAGACAGGCAGAACGAAAACACCAAATAGAAAAACCTGACGCATTGTCCCATTTCTTTCGTAATGCAAGAATGTAATTGGCACCATTACGGAATTTCACGAACACAGCCTGTTATTTCGCCATTGTGGCGTTTAATGAACAATTTTTCGAAGCTGTGGATTCAAGTTACAATCTATAATTGATTTATCTGTCTATTCTTGTACTTATTCTGGTCTCAATGAATGAATTGGCTCTGTAGGGCAAAATAGGGTCTTTTCTTGTTTTTTAGTTTTTGTTTTTCAGTTTTGCTAATATTTCCATATACTCATGTCTTCAATATGTATGTATATACTAGCTGACCAACCTGACGCTGCCCGGGAAAACAACCGACAAACTCTCTCTCCAACTCTCTCAATCTTTCCCTCTTTCTCCTCCAAACACCCATCTACACTCTCTCTCTCTCTCACTTCCTCTCCCTTTCCTGTTAAAATAGTTGCTTCAGTTACGTTGCCCAGCATTTTTGACATTTTATATTTCACCCCTGCTCACCCCCCATTCCTATGAGTGCTGAACTTGGACTTAAAGGGCATTGGGAGTGTCACTTTTCATGTCAGTGACCTCAAAAACTGTGGATTAGACACTAATATCTGTCATTTTTAACATTTTATTTTTCACATCTTCTCACCCCCATTCCTATCAGGGCTGAACTTATACTTAAAGGGCATTGGGAGTGTCACTGTTCATCTCAGCGACTTCTAATACTTTGGATTAGACACTAATACCTGTCGTTTTTGGTTATTTTTACATGTCACCCCCTTCCCACCCCTCACCCCACTTCCTATCGGGGCTGAACTTGGACTTAAAGGGCATCGGGAGTGTCACTGTCCATCTCAGCGACCTCTAATACTTTGGATTAGACACTAATACCTGTCGTTTTTGGTTATTTTTACATGTCACCCCCTTCCCACCCCTAACCCCACTTCCTATCGGGGCTGAACTTGGACTTAAAGGGCATCGGGAGTGTCACTGTCCGTCTCAGCGACCTTGAAAGTATGGATTAGACACTAACACCTGTCATTTTGAGTTATTTTTACATTTCACCCACTTCCCACCCCTTCTCACCCCCTTCCTATCGCGGCTGAACTTGGACTTAAAGGACATTAGGAGTATAACTATTCATCTCAGCGACCTCGGAAACTATGGGTTAGACACCTGTATCTGTTGTTTTCAGTTATTTTTACATTTCACCCCCTTCCCACCCCTTCTCACCACCAGCTTTCTATCGGGGGCTGAACTTGGGTTTAATGGGCATCGAGAGTGTCACTATTCATTTCAGTGACCTCAAAAACTGTGGATTAAATACTAATATCTGTTGTTTTTGGTTATTTTTACATGTCACCCCCTTCCCACCCCTTCTCAACCGCCTTTCCTATCGGGTCTGAACTTGGACTTAAAGGGCATCGGGAATGTCACTATTCATCTCAGCGACCTTGAAAACTATGTATTAAACATCTAAATATCTGTCAATTTTGGATATTTTTACATGTCACCCCCTTCCCATCCCCACTCCCTTTGGTGCCATTGATGTCTTACCCCACAATGGTCTTTCCCAGATAGTGAATCATATGTATAGAAAGTTTGGTTGAAACTGTCTGGTGCATTTCAGAGTTATGCTGGAACTTCCATGCATGCACACACACACACATACATACATAAATCCATTTACATGGACAGCCTTTCATAAAGAAGTAGAGTTCTTGGCTAATTTTTTTCGCAGCAATTGTTTTCCATCCCACTATTTCCATCGAGTACTTAATAAGCTCTTAACTGCAAAAATGGAACAATCTATTCCCACATATACCGTTCCCAAATTATGTATTTATGCTAAGTTCCTTTCCTTCATGACAAAAGTTTTAAAAGAAATGTATGAATTTAATTCATCATGAATTGCCAGCTGTAAATCTGAAGTTGATTCCATAGAAACCTCTAAATATCCGTTCTTTTTCAGAGTGAAGGACAGACTGAGTCCTTCCTTGACATCAACATGTACATAAATATACCTCCCAGATGTAGTCTGGGAACCTACGTTGGATGTACTAGGAGGCTTCTCAAGGTCGTTTCTGCTCCCACCAAGGTGTCAGCTTCAGGACGGGTTTTCATTGTCCAATCCCGAATTATCCAATGTTCGGAATCATTCCAAGATTTGTGGTACCCGCTGGATATTAATGATTTTAAAATTATTGGATCTGCCGTAAGGACGACGAGTTGATGGTGTTGGAGTCGCTTTTCATAAAAACTAATGTACCAACACTAAACACCCAATCCTCGTCAAGACAACTGTTTTAGCATAACTGCCTGTTTGTTTACTCTCCATTTTCGTTATAGGTTTCTTTCGTTTGTTTATTTCCTCC
>NC_089747.1:66127494-66129994 GCF_040412425.1 Macrobrachium rosenbergii | reverse complement strand
GTTATTAACCTTAACAAAGAATATTTGAGATGAATTTGATTTTAAGCATAACGGTTCTTCCAAACATTCGGACGCTTAGGCATAAAAAAGCATCGAGATTTAACCTGATTTTGCTTACCCTAAATCTAGGTATTTTACTGGAATAATGGGGTTGAAGCTAACAATATAATAATTAGGCTTAATCTAGACTACGTAAACACATATACAGTAAGTGGGGATGAAGGAGGAAACAAAAGAAATGCGAAATACAGAAAAAGATAAAAGAATGGGCGAAGTTTTCAACAAAAAGCGACTTTACCTTAGGACGAACGTTGTGCGCACCAACACGTATGAAGGAGGGCTTCGCAATTGCTTCTTCACTTCACTAATAGAATAATAGAAAAGGGAAGGATAGGGCCACCTTCCAGAAGTCTGCCCGAGACGGCGGCTAGTTTCTCTCTGAAGTTCCCTGACCGGCCTGGGTCAAAAAACAGTCACCCCAGGTGTCCACGTTCTTGTTAAAAACATTCGCCAAGAGACAGGTAGGAAGGAAAAAGGGACCTTAGGACCACCTATTCTTAAGGCTGATAGGCAATTTTCCTATAGGGTAAAAGGCCTAACTTACCTATCCCGTTCTCCAACGGACGTTAAGGTTTGAACTGAAGACGCTCCTATATAGACAACGTGTTTTCCCGGTCTCAGTCAGGCTGATATTTTTACAATCAAAAGTTACGGGCAAACAGCAGTAATATTTGAAAAAGCTCCCCCTTAAGAGGGCCTTCACTCCCTTTTCGGGTGTGAAGGTCTATACTAAACAAGCTGTTCGCCTCTCGTAGGTTACTCTCCTTCCCTGAGCAGATTAGTCCTGGTTAGCCTACCTAGCTACAGAACTACCTAACCCTAGATAGGATACGAGCTATATTCACTACTTTACCTAATTCTAATAGTACTGGAAGGTGCTCACGGTTATTATAGGCTACCTCCTACAATCATGATGTGTTTTAGACCTAGCCTAGTGGTACATTCTATGATATTCCCTAGCCTAACCTATCCTAACATTGACCGTAGCACCAACATAAGAGTTAATATTCTAACTAAATTACAACATGGTTTATGTTTAATACAATTAAAATTTATTAGTTAATTCATGAGGGTTGCCTCATATGATAAATGGGTGCCTCACTGAGGTCTTAGGTCATGCGTGTCACTGAGCATCGTGGCTCGTTTTTCACAATAGTTAAGATTACTGAAATTAGTTATGCTACTTACATGATTACTGCAACTGCTCGGTGGTAAGTGGAAGGAACAAGGTTACTAAATTGATGTACCGTACTTTAAGGTGGCCTAGGCTAGGTACCAATAAAAGGAAGAGATCACACTGGCTACCTTCTCTGGGCAAGGGGCCAGGATCACTCTTAGATGTTAGGGCACTGTGCCGAGAGGGCACTAGTGCCAGGATGAGCGTATAGCTCGGCAACTACTGGGCTCTCTTCCGCCCCTTCTTCTTCTTCTTCGGGTTCTTCCAAGGCCTATCAGTAGCTGGCCTGGCAGGTGATGAAAGCACCGACTCGGGGACAGGCCAGAAGGGCTAGCAGGCGCGAAGTCAGGGGCAACTGCAAAAGCTGCGGAGGACTCCTACTCCGGCTGCTGCGACAACCGGAGCGAGAGCGATCTCGACTTCGGCATCCGAGGATGCCAGTTCCTGGTCTTCCAAGGAAGGGGTACCATTTCGATCCTCCAGGGGTTCATCCCCTGGAGTCAAATTTTGCAAAGAAGAAGGTTTGGGTGCTGGAGGCTCTCCAGTCGCAATGATCAGCTGCATGGGGAATCCTAAATCTCCCGGAGGAGGATTAGCCTCATGATTTAGACCCGGCATGGGGGCCTTTTCCACTGGTAGCTCAATGTCCGTGGCGGACGGAGTCTGGCACTGCTCAGTGCTCGCAAGTGGCACTGGCAGCAGTTGAGGTCAGGCATGCCTGACAAGGGGTCGGAGGTGCAATACCTCTCGGACGACTTGTAGGTTAGCTGCGGCAGAGATTCCCTGCCCCAGCGGGAGATCATAGCCTCTCGGTGAGTTTTGTTCGGGGCGTCTGCTGGCGTTGCTTGTTTGGGCAGCCCTCCCAATTTGTGGAGTGGTCTGCCCGCTTGCACGTCCTGCAAAATGGTACTGCTCCTCCTGAATCTCTCTTCGGGGAGGGGGAGGACTTCTTGGTGGGCCAGCCCTTCGCGATTGGAGAGGGCTAGGCCTGAAATAATTTGGTTTATGCCCCTTCCGTGGACCACTTTGGCGGGCGGATGGTGGGGTTTTGACCTTATTGAGAGTGTTAGATGGGGGCCTCTCTGTGGAGGAGGTAACGCGGCTGTGGAGTGGCGTTGGTGACGGGCTTTCGCAGAGAAGATCCCGACCCAACAAGAAGGCCACTCCGGGCCGATTCCACCTACCACGCCGAAGGCGGTGGGTATCGTGCCCCAAGGTGTGATAACCTGGAGTTGGACAGTAGGAATGGTAATGGTGTGGCCC
>NC_089747.1:66119994-66122494 GCF_040412425.1 Macrobrachium rosenbergii | reverse complement strand
ATTGAGAGAATAGTGGGCAATAGTGTCAGCTGGGCTCCTGTGGGCATTAGAACAGTTGGAAGACCCAGACCTGCTTTGACAAGAACTGTGAAAATGGATGAAAGAGATGAATAAATATCAATGGAAGATAAATTACGTCTTTGGATGTAAAATTATGTTGATATATATATATATATATATATATATATATATATATATATATATATATATATATATATATATATATATATATATATATATATATATATATATATATATATATATATATATATATATATATATATATATGTATGTATGTATGTATGTATATGTTCATGTGTGACTGTGTGTATTTGTATGTATTTATGCCCGAACCACACAGCAGAGGGGTTGTAAAACATTCTATGGAACTGACATAAAACAAATAAACGTCCGTTGTTTCCTCAGGATGTTGCACTATAAATTCTTATTATCAGTAATGTGTTTTAAGAAGGTAAAAAGGAAAAATCTGGTAAAAAAAAAAAAAAAACAACTAAGGAAGTATAATTCTTTCCCGGGTAATCTTTTCCTTATTATACGCTGTGGAATTTCTCGTAAGTGTCTCTACAAAGGAATCCGCGATCTGAAAGCATCCAAGGATTTCAATCAGTGGACCCTAGTTTTTCAGCGTGAGTTTACTGTCACAGTAGAGAGAGACAGACAGACAGAGAGAGATCTCTAAAATTAACCCAACTGGAGATGCTGATGTGATTTTTAGATGAACCAAAGGAAGTTCATCATGAATAACTTAACTGGGGATGCTAATTGTAATTGTTAAATAAACCAAAGGAAGTTCGTCAGTACTTATTTGTCGCAAGATTTATGACATCGCCCTGTGATAATTAGGCGTAATTTGCTAACTATTGACACGCGCAGAGAAAAAAAAAGTGCACCAAACCTCACTAATTAAGCAATAAATTTTTTGGGACTTTCCAACTACGAACCCTGAATATTCCATAGCTGTTGACATCAAACGGTTTCAAATGAAGATAACTCACTTTTAGAGGTATCTGCACAACGCAAGCTCGATCGATCGTGAAGAAAAGTTACACATGAAAGAACTTTAAAGCAAATTGGTAAATGAAAGAGGATATGATTATATTGGATTCATGGATGTTATTGGCATTACAGCTGAAAGTACCTCTAGTAATACGATACATCAGATGTAGTCAAACCTCAAACTTGATAGTTAGGGAAAAGGAATGTTCATTTATTCATTTACTTTTTTGAACTTTAATGTTTCTTATTTAAATTATGTCAAAACAATTTATAAGAATGCAATTTATATGAATGTATTTATGAAAATGTATAATTTATAAGAATGTCCTTTATAAGAATTCACTGCTTATAGAAATGCACTTCACGGATTTTCCAGAGATTATTATAATGAATTTACATAAATGGAAATAAAATTAATCTATATCTCTTATCCCTTAATCACTAATAGATAAAAAAAAATCTTGTTAGATGAGGAATGAACGGAATATGAAGCAACGGGAAGGAAATTTATAAATATCGACTAAGAAACAATCTTACGAATATTGGCAATAAAGAGAGCTCCCGGCGCGGAGGTCACGCAAGCAACCGACAGTAACTTGGTCTGTGGGTAGGCAATCAAATTCCAGTCCTGCGCAACGTTCAGTAATCTCTTGCTCCCTCCCACTCTGACGTCACCCCGTTCCTTACTTGTGGTCTTTATCCAAGAGGTATTGCTTCTCGATCGTTAGATTTCCAAACCACGAAACAACCAATGGCTGGGGCTGTATTCATGGATCGTTGAGTGAAATCAGATTCCTAGCACGCCTGGCTGCATTGTGAAGGAATTTCACAGGCATTCAGGCGTACGTTATATTCGCAGGAATGGCGTTCTTGTTATTATCAGCCAGTAATTATAATGCATTCATACTAGATATGATTTTTTTTACAGAGTATATACCATCATCAGCAAAGAGAGTGTGAGCTAAATGAAAAGCTGAGGTGATTGATTGTACAGAGTTCATTAACATGGTAAAGGATATGAAAATCAAATTTACATTGATAAACTGACCGATATTCTCATATCATTTTGATAAAGTCTCAAACTTCAGTATATTAATAGTGGTCTTCCCTTTTTCTCTTATTATTATTATTATTATTATTATTATTATTATTATTATTATTATTATTATTATTATTATTATTATTAATTAGCTCTTGGTATGGAAAATTTTTAATACACCCAACAATAAAATTGGGTGTTATTTAAGAGATGGTTGAAAAGACAATAAAATCCCTATTTGAATTCATCAGGCATCTTCAAATCCTCTCTCATAGCATCGTTATCACTTAAAGCAGTACTTATGTGCCGTATGGCCCTTTCCTCTAGAACTTCTGGCAGCTCTTTTAGGTAACAGTCTAATATCCTCTTTCTTGTATAACAGGATCCTGCTCTTCACCTACTATTAGTTGTATATATGCATTCAGCTTGCTATTACCCACGTCG
>NC_089747.1:66049994-66114994 GCF_040412425.1 Macrobrachium rosenbergii | reverse complement strand
GTTGTTTTCAAAACTTCCTCGGAATTTGTTAACAATACCTGTTTCAAAATAGAAAATAACACTTAACAAAAATGAAATTGTTTTATGAAGAGAAGAGAATAATGAGCAAATAGACAAGAAATGACAGTATATATAAAAGCTAGTGGACAATAACATTAACACAAAGCTACAATAATCTAGAAAATTAATAGTGCTGATATTGCAGTATATACTATATATATATATATATATATATATATATATATATATATATATATATATATATATATATATATATATATATATATATATATATATATATAATATATATAACTCGTAGGCGTCAGGGAAAGGCACTCAATACAGCTGATAGTTTATTCCTAATGCCGACGTTTCACAACTACATTGTTGCATTTTCAAGGCTGAAAACAGCGAGCTGACTCAATAATTATCATAAAAACATTTATTACAACAACTGATTAAAAACACTACAGTATTGTCACATTTAAAATGCTAATTCTTTTAAAAATATCTGAGGCACCATGACACTAAAAGAAAGACCTACCCAGACGGGAGCTAAAACAAGACTATTGAAAGGAGAGAAAATACAAATTAAAACACAAATAGATAAAAGGGAAAAACAAGGTAACAATAAGGCAAATAGGACCATCAAGCAATAAACAGCTGAGTGGATGATGTTTGGGTGTTCAATGATGGAACTGTTAATTTTATCATTATAGATTCTAAGGTTGTTAAGTCACTGTCTTTCTGTGTTTGTCCTATTATTCGAAAGTCTTTGTTGTCAATGACTGTTTTGCATAATTTAGAATGATTCCTTATGTTGGATTGTTCTGGGTTGGACAATCTACTCCCGGTTCGGAAGCTAATCTTGCCCCAGGTGTAACCAGGGACTTACGTTGGATGTACCAAAAGACTGCTGAGGGTACGCATAGACGCCCATAGAGAGTTAGCTTCCGAACCGGGAGTAGATTGTCCAACCCAGAACAATCCAACATAAGGAATCATTCTAAATTATGCAAAACAGTCATTGACAACAAAGACTTTCGAATAATAGGACAAACACAGAAAGACAGTGACTTAACAACCTTAGAATCTATAATGATAAAATTAACAGTTCCATCATTGAACACCCAAACATCATCCACTCAGCTGTTTATTGCTTGATGGTCCTATTTGCCTTATTGTTACCTTGTTTTCTCCCCTTTTATCTATTTGTGTTTTAATTTGTATTTTTCTCTCCTTTCAATAGTCTTGTTTTAGCTCCCGTCTGGGTAGGTCTTTCTTTTTAGTGTCATGGTGCCTCAGATATTTTTAAAAGAATTAGCATTTTAAATGAGACAATACTGTAGTGTTTTTAATCAGTTGTTGTAATAAATGTTTTTATGATAATTATTGAGTCAGCTGCTGTTTTTCAGCCTTGAAAATGCAACAATGTAGTTGTGAAACGTCGGCATTAGGAATAAACTATCAGCCGTATTGAGTGCCTTTCCTGACGCCTACGAGTTATGATTATGAGAGCTGCAGCTCTGATGTTGAGTATATATATATATATATATATATATATATATATATATATATATATATATATATATATATATATATATATATATATATATATATATATATATTTATAATCTAATGTAAGAGTGAGCCCATAAAAATGCCAAAATGTAGAAAGTTAATACTGTATTTCAGAGACTAACTGTCTCTCTTCAGGAAGGTAAAGAATGAGAGGAGTTACAGAAAAGCTGTGTTTATACCAAGAGATCCAGAGGTCAGCCGTCACGTCACTCCAGTCACAATTTCTCATTAATCTTCTTAATCAATGGTTGGAGGGAGATTTTATCTATAATATCTGAGTCCCAAGCTCCTTTTGGGAGGTTCATAGTATTTCTTTGTTTAATCAAAGCTGATTCTACCATCTGGTTTTTGAACCGACAATTGCTGCTATAAATTATATATGACAAGTTCCAGTTTGCTCTGTGATTACGGTTATTTATGTGGTTAAAAATAGCTGAGGTCTGTTGCCCATACCTAACTGAACGTTTATGTTGCATTAATCTCTGGGGAAGTGATTTACCTATAAAACCAATATAAGACTGATCATTGTCAAGGCAAGGGATTTCATTTACTCCTGTGTCTTTGGGGACTGGATTTGTTGGATGTTAATCAGGGATTTGGCTAAGGTATTTGGGTATGTAAAAGCAAAAGGGTTAGAGTTTCCAAGTGTCTGTGTCAACGTCTTAATCCTGTCCAGGTGTGGGATTTTTATTTTATTGTTGGGTGTCTCTCTCGTCTTGTTTTGAGGGGGACGACAGAAGATTATGTTAGCTTTGTGGATTCCTTTCCCAATCATATGGTCAGGGTACTTAAAGATAACAATTGCTTATGGATTAGTTAAAATTCCTTTACGGAATTCAATCGTCTTTCTAAGTTTCTTCGCTCACGTCCAGAAGTCAAGCGCAATTTTGAAAAAGAACTGATCAGACCACACTGGCTGAAAAATCGAAAATACTTCTTAGAAGAATGTCTCATGGAACAAGTCCTTCTGAAAATGCACGGATTCGTGAGATGGACTCTGCAATCTTACCCCTTCCCTCTCTCACACAAGATATTCCTGGAGCAAAGAACTGAAAATGCGAAGCGCGAGATCTTTGTACTAAGTAGAGTGATATATGGAACCCAGTCTAACCTTCGTCTCCTCACAACAGACCACATGTACAGGTATCTGGTTTCAATTTGTTCTGAAATTGCTGCCTATAATAGCACGACTCATACCAATAGACTTTCCCGTAAATCAAATAACATAATAAATAATAGCGCTCGCAACAATCTTGAGCAAACAAGATAAAGTTTATCCTCTACCCTCATGCCAAACCGAAAAAGTAATCTAGATTTTATAGATGTTTTAGACAAATTCATATCTGGTAAAAATTACAGCCGAGAAGAGATATGTTTAAAAGGCATTTTACTAAATGCAAAAGCTGACCTTAATAAGAAATACCCTGTCCCCCGTAGATTTATGAAAGCCATCCGCTCGCTACAAAAATTAGATGTTGAAATAAGTAGATTTAACAGACGGCAAAATCGTGATCATGGACAAAGACTTTTACCTCGACAAAATCAGCTAACTCCTTAGTTACACAAACACTTATGACAAATTAACGAAAAATTCCCTCCAAAATGTCCCCACAGAATTTTTTTTTTTAAAGTAAGATTAACTAGTAAAGACAGAAGAACATTGAACTAATGGAGAAATTTAAAGTCATTAAACCAAAACTACCTTACTTTTATGGCCTTCCCAAAACTCATAAAGATAATCTTCCATTCAGACCTATTATCTCATGTGCCAGAGATTTCAATTATAAAATTCCTAAGTGGTTAGCCGGCCTCCTTTCCCCTTTCTTAGGCACATTTTCTCCCAGTCACATTAAACATTCTGAAGATTTCTGTCCCAAATTCAAAGAAGCACTTACACCACTTCACAATATAAAAGTTTTAAGCTTAGGTGTCTATTCCCTATCACAAAAGTGCTAGTACATGACGTTCTACAGGTTTTGAGAGATAAATTAGCCTCCTGTTCAGATCATCTCCCACTAGCCATGGATAAAATAATAAAGTTAGTTGAAATATGTGTATCAAATAACGTCTTCTCATTCGGGGACTCATTCTATAAACAAAAATTCGGGCATCATGGACAACCCTTTAAATTCTGTTTTAGCCAATCTATACATGGAATTTTTTGAAACTATAATAATAAATGCGATAAAACCTAAAGACATGCTGTTGATGAGATATGTAAATGATATCCTAAAATTTTGGGATAATAGGTGGGGCAATTTCGACGAATTTCTTTCAAAATTAAATGAATTAGTACCTAGCATCAAATTTTAAGTTGAATGGAAACAGCAAAATTCCTTTCCTTGATGTTTTAATAATTAAAGACACAAAGAATACAAATTTCCAATATAAAGAAAACCATAATTTTCTTTTTCATACATTTATTATTTTAGTTATCATGACATTTTTATCAAGATTGGCGTATCCAACAATTTATTCCTAAGAGCCTTATGGGTTTATTTCCCGGATTTCCTGAAAAAGGAAATTGAACTAATCCATAAGCAGCTGCCGTCTTTAAAGTACCCTGACCATATAATTGGGAAAGGAATCCACAAAGTTAACATAGTCTTTTGCTGTCCCCCTCAAAACAAGACTAGAGAGACACCCAACAACAAAATAAAAATCCCACACCTGGACAGGATTAAGACGTTGACACAGACACTTGGAAACTCTAACCCTTTTGATTTTACCTACCCAAATATCTTAGACAAATCCAGATTAATATCCAAGAAAAGACAGTCCCCAAAGGCACAGGAGTATATGAAATCCTTTGCCTCGACTGTGACAAATCTTGTATTGGTTTCACAGGTAAATCACACACCCCCACCCCCGAGATTAATGTAACATAAAAATTCAGTTAGATATGGCAACAGACATCAGCTAATTTTAACCACATAAATAACCATAACTCACAGGACAAACTGGAATTTATCACATATAGTTTATAGCAGTAATTATCGGTTCAAAGTCCAGATAGTAGAATCAGCTTTGATTAAACAAAGAACTACAGTGAACCTCTCAAAAAGAGCTTGGGACATTATAGATAAAATCTTCCTCCAACTAGCGATTAAGAAGATTAAAGAGAAATTGTCAACTGGAGTGATGTAATGCACATCTTCACTGTTATTGTTTGGAAAGAGAGGAATTTTGTGACCAGTATAATGGCAAAACCAGAGAGACGGATAAAGGCTTAGGGAGTGGCGAAACAATGAAAGGCATTACAGTAGGGGAGAAGATGGCCTGGGGCATTTCCTGTCAACTTCAGCTGGAAAACAAAGGAAAAAAGTTAAATAATGATGTGGTTGCCGGGCCTTTTGACTACAATGGTCCTTCACTAGCAGACTGAAGAGAAATATAAAAATAAGGGTACAGAAAAGCTTGTATAATTGACAGATGACATACAGATATCCCTAAGGATAGGGATTACAAAGGAACAGATGCACCTGGAATCCAACACAGTTGAAGAATTAGTGCACCTACCCAAACAAAGGTAAATCTTTGAGAGGTTTTTACAAAAGATTAGGCCCAATGGCTCAAAAGCAGGGAGGAGTCAATAAAAGGATTATATAGGGGAAGAGACTGACCACCAAAATTGACCTTGGAATGAATAAGCTGATTACATATTTATAAAGGTACAACATTTAATATGTTCTCCGTTTGTTAGACAATAAATATTTTGAAAAATTAACATTTAAAATCTATTAAAGATACAAATACATAGAAAATATATATAAGGTAAATAATTAGTAATTAAATCAGTGATTTTATGTTTAAGGTCATTCTTGAACATTTTACTAATATAGGGGTCCAAATAACACATGCCAGGGCTAAGGTTGAAATTACAGCTGGAAGTAAGCTGTATAATTGCAGATTCTAAAAGATTTCATGGAGAGAATCTTTCGATCTGGCAATCACTGAACTGTCAGTTCAATTGATCTGGTGAGAGTTTTCACTTAAATAAATGAGGATTGCATTGGATGTTTGCTCAGTTTTGACAGAATACTTATGCTACTTAATTCCCTCTTCTAAATCCTTACTTGATTGACCTGTATAAAAGAAAAGCAGTCCAAGCAGTCCAAACATTTGGCATGGCAAGGGGCAACCCTTTATCCCCACTCCTCTCAGACATAGATAAGGAATTTTTTGAAATATGATATCTACCTAATATCATTTATACTCCTTTAAAGTGGTATAGATATGTTGATGGTATTTTGACTGTCTTACCTGCTGTTGTAAATGATGTAAATGATTTACTCTCTAGTTTGAATAACGACACATTTATATATATATATATATATATATATATATATATATATATATATATATATATATATATATATATATATATATATATATATATATATATATATATATATATATATATATATATATATATATATATATATATATATATATATATATATATATATATATATATATATATATATATATATATATATATATATATATATATATACATATATATATATATATATATATATATATATATATATATATATATATATATATATATATATATATATATATATATATATATATATATATATATATATATATATATATATATATATATATATATATATATATATATATATATATATATATATATATATATATATATATATATATATATATATATGCAATATATATATATATATATATATATATATATATATATATATATATATATATATATATATGATATATATATATATATATATATATATATATATATATATATGTATATATATATATATATATATATATATATATATATATATATATATATATATATATATATATATATAAAATATATATATATATATATATATATATATATATATATATATATATATATATATATATATATATATATATATATATATATATATATATATATATATATATATATATATATATATATATATATATATATATATATATATATATATATATATATATATATATATATATATATATATATATATATATATATATATATATATATATATATATATATATATATATATATATATATATATATATATATATATATATATATATATATATATATATATATATATATATATATATATATATATATATATATATATATATATATATATATATATATATATATATATATATATATATGTGTGTGTGTGTGTGTGTTTGTTTTGTGCATAATTATATCATACATGTATACATAAATGTACATATACATATTTATATGTATTTAAGTATATGGCAACTTTGTCTGTCTGTCAACACTTTATTCTTATCGCGCTTTTCTGTCCGCACTTTTTCCGTCCTCCCTCAGATCTTAAAAACTACCGAGGCTAGAGGGCTGCAAATTGGTATGTTTATCATCCACCCTCCAGTCATCAAACATACCAAATTGCAGCCCTCTAGCCTCAGTAGTTTTTATTTTATTTAAGGTTAAAATTAACCATAATCTTGCTTCTGGCAACGATATAAGACAGGCCACCACCTTGCCGTGGTTCAAGTTTCATGGACCGCGGCACATACAGCATTATACCGCGACCACGGAAAGACATCTATTTTCGGTGGCCTTGATTAAACGCTGTAGCTGCTGTACAGAAAACTCGATTGTGCCTAAGAAACTTCGTTCGTAAGGAAATGATAAAATTAACTGTTTTGTGTGGTAAAGTGCTAGGCTTCTCTTAATTCATTTCAACATAGAGTTTAAGGAATTGCAACTCCTGATGCATTTCAGAGATCATAGAATTTGCTCCTACGCAGTGAAAATAACAATTAACTCTTGTTGGTAAAACGGTGAAATTAATCACGGTTTAAGGTCGCCGTGGAAAATGGCGATGTCAGAAGATTTTAGAACCTATGAAACCGATGAATTTTTAAGTAAATCACGAAGAGTTAAGAGTACAGATGAAACATATTTTCATGGAGCGCTTTTAGTTACTGTAAGAAATCTAGTCTTACGATTTCAGTTACAGTAAAAGGTGTTTCCCTTATTTTAGTAAGGAAATTCCAGGGTACTGGTGTCAACGTACTAGTCTGTATAAGTAACGGGATTTTCCCTCTTAAATTTGCAGAGTGCATCTGCAAATGATATAGGATGTAGATGGTCTCGAATAGGAAATCACAAACTCACAGTGTCTCTCTCTCTCTCTCTCTCTCTCTCTCTCTCTCTCTCTCTCTCTCTCTCTCTCATAGCATCGTTCCCTATTCATCTTTAAACTCTGATTCAATTCCCGTATCGTGTTGTCGCAAAATTCAGTCACCCAAGCAGAATGAATCTTTGAAAAAATACTATTCGTAACAGTTCACTCCGAATGAACATATTTTTCAACCTTGTATTGCTTTCTCTCTCTCTCTCTCTCTCTCTCTCTCTCTCTCTCTCTCTCTCTCTCTCTCTCTCTCTCTCCAAACATCGTCTTCAATTCCAGTATTGTCCGAATGAATCGCTAAAAGTACATATTCCTAACAATTCACTCACAACCATACACAGTTCAGTCTTATACTCTCTCTCTCTCTCTCTCTCTCTCTCTCTCTCTCTCTCTCTCTCTGGTAAGTTATCAATAGAGATGTCTTTACGAAAGAGACACGGACAGCTGTGATTGTTCAGTACTTCTTTTGGGTCGACAGGATTCCACGCCTCGCCACTTTTTCTAGATGGTCGGGTTATACCCGACACTTGGGTTGTCTTATCTTCCTAGAAATGAATAGTATTAAAGAAGATGCGAGCAGCATTCCGTGGGGAAATCTGCTCCCTTCTATATCTTTTCCTGACAAGTGCATTGGAAGACAAATTATTACGATTTCCATTACTAATGTCCTGTCGATATACATACATATATATATATATATATATATATATATATATATATATATATATATATATATATATATATATATATATATATATATATATATATATATATATATCAGAGAGAGAGAGAGAGTTTTTGCTCATTAATTTCCTCCTTATTTCTGCTGGTAAGGTCTTTCCTTTATTATGGTACAAAATATTCTAATTTAGAATAAATCTATCATATTCCCCTTTAGCGGAAGTTGATCATCAACTGAAACAGACTATGATTATAATCCATCCAAATTCCTATTTTTGATAAAGCTTAAATTGCCCCAATGACTTTACCGAGATTTACGCATCCTTTGTTTGTGGGATATAAAGTCCACTAAGCCCCTTTATTGAAAGAGGACTAAATTAGTATTTCTCTCACAGTAGCTGGATGGAGCAGAATTCGTTATAACGCGGTTATTCTAAATCGTATTATTGTAACTCTTTCTGCTCTGAACTTTTCCTTGATTATGATGCATTTGTGGAAATATTTGCCATCAAATACTTCATTTAACGCTGCAAAATACAATAGTGCATTTTGGGAACTGCCTGACAAGGAAGGGCGAAAGGAATATAGGCTCGAATATATATGTAAAGGCTCGCGAAGGTGACCTTTGAAAAGTTGGGTCAGCTATTCGCAGGGTCCATTTTCACTACACGCAGCAGATAGGAAACTGCTGAAGCAATTCGCATACCACAAGGGTCGAAGAAACTACCTTGGTGACCGGACACGAGCTGGCAAATGCGTTTTCAGCAAAGAACGTTCTAGAAGCTGAACCAGTTACAAAATCCGGTTTTGAAGGATGCATGTCGATAGTGACGCCTTGAAATACAGAGGCGTGTCTTGCCGAACTTTGACCTCGAATGATGTCATACAAAAGTACGTTCGTTCGTGCGTTACATAATGAATATAATGGGAGGAACCGTTGTTCGAATCGGACTTGTGAGATCCAATTCATGTGTGTCTGAAGATGTGTGATTTTTCATATGGAGACTGTCCCAGAGGACTTGTGGAGTATTTCTGTTCCACTCCATTCCTATTCCTTTTTCCTCTCTCCCTCCTACAAGGATGAGAGTGGAATGACATTTGAGATGACCTGTTTTTACTGATTGACCTGTTCATGATTTGACAGATGAGTTATTTTCTGTATTCCCTTAGGTATTTGAGTGTTTATGATTTTGGAGCATTATTTCCTTAGAAGATTTTCTGATAGTTATGTGAAACATTGGATTTCATTCTTCGTAATTTCGTAATTTTTAAGAAGTTATTTTTCGTTGATTTTTGTCAATAAAGGGTTTTAGATTTGTACTTAGTATCTCATTCCAGTAGTCCTTAGACTTTAGTTAGGGAAAGATATAACTTATGGTGCCGGCTCACGTTACCGCTATCACACAATGTCTCGGGATAAGCGAGATCAAACTTTTGTTCATAAAACAGAGACTTAAATCAAGTATAGGCTCAGAAATGGCCTTTACATATAGCTGTGTGAAACTTTTGTTTACACAGACACCGAGAAGGCAGATTAAGAGAAAATGACAGCTGGCATGCACACCTGGGACTGAGTCATAGATGACACCAACCCCAATCTACTTGTGGGTATCCTCCTGACCCCTGACCGAAGTCATATAAGGGTCTCACCAAAGGAACAAGAGAGAGACACACTGATGGATGCGAGTGAGACACATCTCCTTCAGACAGCCATGCCCTACCATGTGGTCCTATCTTGTAGGAATCTTTGGTCTTCTTATCAATGAAGCCCTCAGCCCTTCCTCTGACGCCTTTTCCCTTGCTGAAGCCACCTCTTCTACAAGGTAAAGTGATCTGTTTTAATTCTCGTACTAAATTTCCTACTTCCATTTATAAGTGCCAGTATTTCCATATCAACCTTGCCTTGTTAGGTCAGTGTTGTGTAAATGCCTGTGTTTAAATAATTACATAAAATCCTGTGTTCAAGGGTTCTTGGTACCCCCTGTGCATGCCTGGTCCTATGTATATTTTACTGCATCCTTACTGGCTTTTAATTCTTGAATCTCTCCCTTTACAGAGGGTTTGTTAACCGTGGAAATCTCTCTTGACTGTGCCTAGTGTCAGCATCGTCACACCAGCGGATATACTTTCAAGTTTTCCCAGTGTTAATTAACCACTCAGACCTTGCATGACTGTTTAGTCCATTTCATCTTCTGATATTTCATTTCATGTAAATACACGTAAATTTTAAACTTACCCTAATGTGTTTACTTACAAATACCTTGTGAGTAGAGCCATCAGCTCAGATAAATTCCCCCTTTTTTTTTTTTTTTAACGATTTCCTAAATCAACACCAGTCAGATTTTATACAAAAAATAGAGGTAAGTAACGAAATCATTCATTTAGAGTCTATAACTGCCTTCATGGTAAGCATTTTCCGAGGAAAAAATTATGTATATATATATATATATATATATATATATATATATATATATATATATATATATATATATATATATATATATATATATATATATATATATATATATATATATATATATATATATATATATATATATATATATATATATATATATATATATATATATATATATATATATATATATATATATATATATATATATATATATATATATATATATATATTACTTGATATAATATATATATATATGTATATATATATATATATATATATGTATATTTATATATATATATATATATATATATATATATATATATATATATATATATATATATATATATATATATATATATATATATATATATATATATATATATATATGTATGTGTGTGTGTGTGTGTGTGTGTGTGTTTATATCAATATCCTTTGCAGCGTGTTCACCTTCTCAGTAGCCTTCAGAAAAAAAAAAAATTGTTTCTGAGGACCTGAGTGAGTTGAAAAATGTTACAGAAGAGTTGCAGAAAATGTTATATAGATATATAGATTATATATATATATGATATATATATATATATATTATATATATCTATATATATATATATAAATACACACACACACACACACCACACACACACAGACACACACACAGACACACAGATGGATATATATATATATATATATATATATATAGAGATATATATATATCATATAGATGCAAGCCAGTTATATATATATATATATATATATATATATATATATATATATATATATATATATATATATATATATATATATATATATATATATATATATATATATATATATATATATATGATATATATATATATATATAGCATATATATAGAGATATATATATATATAATAACTGAGAGACTATAGGGAGGATATATAGATATAGCCAGATATATATATATATATATCTTTGAGATTAGACAGCGATCAGCCAAATCTCTGAGACTCTGAACTCTCACTAATAACTGCTCTCTCAGCTCTCTCTCATTCACACACATATAAATACTGCAACTTTAGTGTATCACTGTTAGATTTTTGTCACCCTTTCACTGTACTTCATAAAGGTCAAAGGTACAGCCATTGACCTTCTCCCTCTCCCTTCCCACATTCTTCCATCCAGCCAGAGAGCGCATTTAAGTGAAACCGAGCGAAGTAACTCGATTCCTGTAGTCGGTCTTCTATTCAGAAAGTTTATGGGAGTATTAATCACTTGAGAATATCTTTACCATGTCAATATTCGTCCCTGAAAGCTTAGGGCTTTGAAGAGACGTGTCTTTTTTTGTCATTTGCGATAATTGAAAAATATATGTTTTAGCTATTCCTGAAAGTTTCACTTTCGATTTCTCATGAAAAGATCGAATCTTTAGTCTAAAAAAGGAAAAAATCCATCGTATCTTTATAACTGTTACTATAGCCAGAGAGTGTTAAGGATTCATCTATTTTAGGCAACCTACGGGTGAAGTGTACGTCCGATTTCTAGCTCTATCCAACCTTTTAGGTCTCACCGGCAGCGGCCTTGCGTTGGTTAAAACCCCTTCAGGGAAGGTGGAAGTTTCCTCATTCGTTCCCCACTTATATTTAAGTCTTAAAGCAATGAGCGTATTAATAGTGCAGCAGATAATTGCATATTTCATAAGAATCGTTCAGATAGTGAAACAAGCATGAAATTTTGCACAAGTGCTCTTTAAAGTTCCCTATCATCAAAAAGGGCGCTGGCCACGCAAAAATTTAATATGGCGGCCAAATTCCAAGATGGCGGCCAGTATCGACAGATTTTGGCTAATTTTTCACTAGAATGGCATGTATTTGCTTCTAGCAATATGGTAAAGCTCTTCCATACTATTTTTCTTAGAATATTATGTTTCTGTAGCTTCCCAGTACAGTTTACCTTTAAATATGGGGGCTATATGGCTGCCAAGAAAAGGTAGAAACAATAATTATAATGAGAAATAATGCCCGTTCAACAATTATCGTTTTAAGCATGGATCTTGGTTTCTGTGGTTTTAGATCCTAATGAGGCCATCTCTTTCGAATAACTCATAAATTTTGAAGGAAAATTAATAAATGTAAAAGAGTGTATGTCTGCACACAACCAGGGCACACTGGTGACATCACTGCTGTGTAACTCAGCATGGGGTTCAGTGCCAGCTAATCCAGCTTTACTAATCCTGTAGTCTTAGACTAGTAGTTGTAGTATAGTTTAGTTTAGTGTCCCAAATGCTTTCTAACAGCCCCAGACCAGCTATAGTTAGATAGCCGCACCTGAATAGACAGGATGTGCCAGCGCGGGAGAGCTGAGCCAAGGGTATGGGGGCTGTACATGATGGTTCATGTACTTACCCGGATGGTGTACAGATCACACGGGACTTAAATGGCACTGGATGAATGATCGGGCTAGGTGTAGGGAGACCGAACCTAGTTTAATCCCCATACAGGAATGTGTGCTTTGTTTAAGGTGGTAAAAGGATAACCCTCGGCCTTAATCAAAAGTGAAATCATGGCAGAATGTGATGCCAATCCAATATTGAGCAGTAGAAAAACAAACTGAGTTTGTGTTGTCTTTGTCAGAAGGACAAAAGAGGTGAGCACCTGACATCACCTCCAAGTCATCATGTCCTAGACCATGATGGGCAACACAATGCTGGCAAGGAACATTCCCATGTTCAGTGAAATTAATGAAATGCCACTGATAATGGATCCAGCAAGGCTGGATGAAGGTGATGGCATAGAGGCCACTCTCAGGAAAAATGCAGCAAAATACCATGTGAACTGTCGCTTGTTGTTTAACAACACTAAACTGGACCGTGCAAGAAAGCGACAATCCAATGACCAGACCAGCAACACTGAGACTAGTCGTGCAAAACTGCGCCGAACCAGTCATGACAATGAAGTTTGCATTTTCTGTGAGAAAGTGGCACCTGCATCTGATCTCAGACAGGCTAGTACTAAGGGCCTTGACTTGAAATTGCGTGAATGTGCAGAGATACTTAGTGATGGCAAGCTCCTTGCTAAGTTGACTGGTGGGGATGTCATTGCACAGGAGTTTAAGTATCACCATGCCTGTCTTTGTGCCCTCTACAACAGAAAAGGTCCTACCTGAGGAGCCTTGAGAAAGACCAAGGTAGCACTGAGTCAGAATCAGATGTGTATCCACTAGTTCTGTCAGAACTGATGACATACATTGTTGAAAACAACCTTTGTTCAGATGATCCAGTCATTTCGGCTGGCAGATATTTTACACCTCTACCAACAACGTCTGGAACAATTAGGTGTAGAGTCACCAAGTGTAAATTCCACGAGACTCAAAGACAAACTTCTGGCAGAAATTCCAGAACTTGAGGCTCATAAATCTGGCAGAGATGTATTACTTGCATTTCAAAGGATGTGGAAAAGCACTTGCTCAATCATCTGATCTTTCAGAGGCAGTTATCATTGCTAAAGCAGCAAATATTCTCAGAAAGTCTATACTTGATCATCAGTCACGGTTTGATGGCACATTTTCTGAGGCTTGTGTACGAAATTCTGTGCCTCCCTCTCCTGCTCCAGTTTGTAGGGATGGTTGAGCATGGGGCTGACATCAAGTCACAGTTACGATTTGGACATCAAAGTCAGACCAGGCCATTGCACAGCTCATGCAGTTCAACTGCTACTCCCGATACAAAGAGGGAGCAACAACTCATAGACACTCCAAAGACAGAAACACCATTCCCAGTCTACATGGGACTCTCAGTCTATGCCAAAACCAGGAAGAGAAACCTGGTTGAAATGCTACATCAGTATGGCTCAGTATCTCTTATGACAGAGTACTGGAGGTCTCTGCACAGTTAGGAGATGCCACAGTTAGCAACATGTGGAGGAGGGTGTGGTCTGTCCCCAGTACTGCGAAAAGGGTTGTTCACCACTGCAGTGATGGACAACATCGACCACAACCCATCTGCAACTACTGCCACTACCTCCTTCCATGGAACTAGCATCTCCATATTTCAGCACCCCACCAAGGAGAACACTGGACAGGAAAGACAGCAACTAAAGTTTGCACCTGAGAAAGTGAGGTCGGTGCCTGAATTGCCGGACACATTCACAAACATCTCACCAGCTTCCTTTCAAACAAAGAACCCTGTGCCACCAAACACTGCAATACCAAAGCCACCCACAGATATCTTAGCTACAGCTTGCACTGGAGTATCAGTGGCTAGACAAGGTCATAGTCACCCAGGAAATAGATGATGCAGTGAATCTGACGTGGTCAGCTCATCACGCTTCAATGAAGAGAAGCCCAGAATTTGAAGTAACCATAACTTCATTGCTTCCTCTCCTGCGTGATCAGGCTCATTCTGTTGCTACGATCAAACACGTGATGCAGAAAGTGCAGGATGTCACTGATTTTGAACCTGGCCAGATACCCATAATCGCCAGCCGATCAGCCAATCTATGCCCGTAGCAAAGCAGGTGCAGTGGCAGTGGCCTGATCAGTGGCGAAGACAAGTATCTGGTAATGTTTGGTGGTCTGCACATTGAGATGGCAGCAATGACATCTCTTGGTACTCTTCTTCATGGCAGTGGTTGGACAGGAGCTCTGGTGGAGGCAGGAGTTGCTTCATCTGGAACTGCAGAATCCTTCCTGTCAGCTGCAAGTGTAACCAGGACACGGCAGATGCACCAGGTTACAGCCTCTAGTTTGTACAAACTCCTGAGGACAGCATACACTGACTACTGTGCTGAGAAAGCAAACAACAATGAGCAGGCATTAGAGTTTGAGGACCGCCTGGCAGACATGGAACATCTTTCCAGAGGCCTCCACTGTGTTCTCCAAACTGAGTCACTACCCTCTCAGAGTGGAAGAGAGTGACCTGAAAGGTCCTGGAGAGGTTTGTCATACTTATGTATGAAAGATCCAGCTGCTGGCACTGTGGATGAGGCTAGACTTGATATGTTTGCCAGAAAACAAAGGGCATTGGAGGCCATTCCACCAACCAGGAGCTCTCCTCCAACACACCAAGCGTGCTGCACACCAGGCTGGTTGTGTGTGGGGCAGGCCACCAGTGTCAGCCACAGCCAGAGAACCCTGCTGAGTGGGGATGGCAAAAGTCTGCAGTGAAGCATGGCAAGTCCTCTGGACAACCAACTCGCCCTTAGCCAAGAGTTGCCAACAGCTTACCAAATGTGGATGCAAAGCAGGCTGTCGGGAAAGGTGCAAGTGCTACAAGCTGGGTCTTCCCTGCACAGCTCTGTGCACTTGCAAATGTGAAGTCTAGATAAATATTGCCTCTCTTCAGTAGATAATCAGCTTGAGCATCCAACGTGTCATGCTATGCTTACCTTCTTATCCTCGAATTTTTCAAAGGTGTAGGTTGAGAGACCTATACATAGATTGGTTGCGTTTAGTCCGTATTCTCTTCTTTTCTTTTTTATGGTTACAGTCTTAGACACAATGTTGTATGTGACCATACCATTACTATTTCAGTTGAAAATAGCATATTAGTTAAACTGTCTGATCACATGAATATACCATTAAATAAAAACAGTTGGTCTCTATGTCTGCTAGCGCTGTGGATAAAAAAACTTTTATGGCAACCATTTTGTATGCCATCTTGGTTTAATTCATTTAGTAAGGGTTTTCAATAAAATGTGTGGTATGGAACATTTTTATAACCTAAAAGTCGAGGTTTAAAAAAAAAAACTGGCATATTCCATCCAATAGATGCTCCCAAACCAGTGAATCTCAACATAGATGGCGGCCATTTTGAAAAATAGCCGCCATCTTGGATTTTTCAGGTGGCCAGCGCCCTTTTCTAAGAGAGCGTAGTCTTAGGAATGTTTGTGCCAAATTTCATGCTTGTTTCACTATCTGAACGATTTTTACAGCAATCTGCTGCACTATAATAAGAGCAGGGACCCTCAGAGTTTAAGAATTCTATACACACACACACACACACGTATATATATATATATATATATATATATATATATATATATATATATATATATATATATATATATATATATATATATATATATATATATATATATATATATATATATATGTGTGTGTGTGTGTGTGTGTGTGTGTGTGTGTGTGTGTGTGTGTGTTGTGTGTGTGTGTATGTATGTATGTATGTAATATATGTATGTATGTATGTATGCATGTATATAACTGATTCATCAAGATATGGAACGTGATGAATGTATAAATAAAGGCAAATGCCACGAAGGAAAAAAGGAACAACGAGTGGTTGCTAGGCCTTTCAACACAACGATCCTTTACTAGCATTATACATAAGGAGGGCCACGTTTACCTTCGCTATTCTGCTGCCTCTCTTGAGATGCGTAGTCACTGCCTTCTCCAAGCCTCTTCTGGCTGCGCATTCGACCAGAATTCAACTAAAGTTCTTGAAGAAGTGATTGTCTGAACAAGTACTCCCCAAACCCTTGCTACCATGCCTTTTAAGAAGATATGACCATCACCCATTCAATGAATTCCGTGCCATGATGTTAAACGCCATAGCAGCCGCAAAGGTAGAAGAGAAAGAAAAATTTAGGAAATCAGAAAAATCTAGAATTTCATTCAATCATTCTATCCCGGCTGATTGGTAGGACTCGCTGCGACAAGAAATATACGGAAAATTTCGTACGACTACAGATGCCCTAACAAGGTAACTGGGCAGAAAACTAAAAAAATCTTATTGATAGCAGTGACAGGGCTAATAGTACACGTAATGATTGAGTTCTAAATTCGTCAAGTGAACAAATAAGTGAAAATGTGAGTGCATTCAGATATTGTTTATCCTTCTTTGTATCGAATAGACCCTCTGCTCTAACGATTGCGTCGCCCCTATGTAAATTCGGGAAAAATTGTGATCTTCCTCAAAATCATGTTCACACAATTAAAGACACTGTTTATGGAGCTGCCAATGCTATTCATGAAAGTAATTTCCCTGCTCGTTATATGAAAAGTTTGACCGATCTTTAAAAAGACCATACAATCCACCTAACAAAAGCTGATAAGTCGAATAGTATTGTAAATTTAGATAAAGCTGACTACATATGCAAGCCTTGCTGGATGATAATACGACTTACAAAAAAAAAAAAAAAATCCCTATGATCAAGTCATAAAATTTTCAATAGCACAGTGAAAAAATCCTTAAAGATACAAAAGAACTAATAGGTAACTTGTCAGAAAAATTTCCCTCGTTACCTTATTTGTACAGATTAGTAAAAAGCACAAAGAAAATAATCCTATGAGGCCTATTGTTAGCACTCTTGGCTCAATTTACTTGGTATTTCGTAAAGGTCTGTAAGAGACTTACTTGTCAGAAATTCTCCCTTTTGAAACCTATAGACACTATTAAATCGTGAATTTGCGACTATCATGGTTTTCATGGTATCTAAATTTTTATGCAGATGGTTTTTCTGCTTCTCATAATTAATCCCAAAAACATTTCGTGATGCTGTCACCATTATATTGAAGAAGAATTCATAATATCAAACCACTTATCAACAATATAAATGAAATTAGCAGTTCTTCCAAATTGCTGCTGTTTAAGAGACCTTTCTTACGTCGACATGCTTGTATGTATGTATCCCTCACACTTTCAACTCTCCAAAAAACGAAGACTTATGCCTAAACCTAAAGATTTAATTTTCATTTTCTTGTTAAAACAGCTAAAAACTGTGCAGCTGTTCGGTATTGTGCTGACAATAATTTAACAACGTTTTTGACCAGGAAAACTGTTCTAACACTGACATTTACTGCGAGAAGAAATCTACCAATAAATATTTGGCATGGCAATGGGCTACGCTTTATCCCCACTCCTCTCAAACTTGTAAATGGAATTTTTTGAAAAACGATACTTTATACTCCTTTACAATGTTATAGTATGTTGACGATATTTTACCTGTTTTGCCTGCTGGAATTGACGTAAATGATTTACTCTCCAATTTGAATAACCAGGTACCATCCATTAAATTTACTTTAGAATTAGTCAAATACATAAAGAACCAATTCAATGCAAATTCAGTACATATATGAAACCAACCAACATATTAACTTATGTCCATTTCTATTCAGGCCACCACGTTAAAATCAAAATATCCATTTTTTTTACTATGTTTTTACAAGCATAGTGCATTGTCAGTCCCCAGTGTTTGGATCAAGAAATCGAATACATAAGAGAAATAGGAGCAGGTTTATGTTGCTCTTCACATTTACTAGATATTTGGTGTAATAAAGCCCACAAAAAGTTTTATAGTTAAAGTAACATAGAGTAAGGACAATCTTAGCCTGCCTTATTTTAGTGGTTTTGAAACCATAAAATCATTGTTAAAATCTTTTAATGTCAATCTGGTTTCTTCCTATAATAACACACTATAAAAAATAGCCCTAAGGAAAGTAACAACATAAAATATAAAATTCCATGCTTGAACTGCTATTCTTTTCATATAGGTAAATCCAGTAAGGATTTAGATGTGAGACTTAAGCAGCATAAGTATTCTGTCAAAACTGGGCAAACATCCAATGCAATATTCACCTATATATGTGAAAACTCACACAGAACCATTTCGACTGTCAGGTCTGTGATTGCCTGATCAAAAGATTTCTCTTCACAAAATCTTTTAGAATCTGCAATTATACAGCTTTCTTCTAACTGTAATTTCAACCTTAGCCTTCATGATTTCCCTTAAAGATAAAATCACTGACTTAATTACTAATTAGTTACCTTGAATATTTTTTCTATATATTCATGTGTTTAACAGTTTTTTTTTGCATGTTAATTTTGCTAAAATTGTTATTGTTTACCAAAATAAGAAAATGTGTTGTACTTTTATAAATATGTAATCAGCTTAATCATTCCAAGGTCATTTTTGGTGGTTAGTCTCTTCCCCTGTATAATCCTTTAACCCTCTGGTGATCCGATGATGCGAAACTGTGTCAATAAATTTTTTGCCGTAAGTGCTCCGATGATGCGATTTCCACGTCATCCGTGAGTTATTTTCGGGGGAAATTCACCAAAAAAAAAGAGTCATCTGAAGAAATCGAGGACTGCGCCATTGCGTGGGCAGATCTTGGACCTACAAGAAAACGTAAACAGGAAACTGATAGGTATAGCGCAAGCGCCGCAGTCCTCCCCCGACTCAAGCACTTTACCTCTTGCTTTGAGAGAGTTCAGCACTTCTTTTCTGAGCTCTCACGTTTTTTCCTGTGTCGTCATTTATCTGCGTTTGTGAAGTGCTTTCGCTTTTGTTATTGTTATAAAAGTGTTTGCAAGTGATTTTTGAGTATTTTGAATAATATTTCAAGTGTTTTTCGATAAGATAAACAGTGAAGAATTTTCTTTTCTTTACATATATTTGTCTTTCAACAACATTTCCATCTTTCAGCTTCAATTGCTCAATTTTTTGGGGGGAACACATTTCTTTTACGTGGGATATTTATAGGATATTTGTTCAGCTTTCCATTGCAATTTTCACTTTTTTCTTAGCGTTATTCATTACCGAGTAACCACGAAAAATGTAAGCGTAAAAATGAGCACTCGAGAACCCAGTCGAGCCGCGTAGTTCGACCTAGGGTTTACGAGTGTATGAATAATTTTTTGTACGCCTGTTTGTGCATCTGTAAATAACATCAATGTGCATGTACTATATATCATTCGAACGGCCATTATTTGTACTTTATCGTGCTGAAGGGCAAAATGTAAAAATATCAACGTTGCTATATAAAAATCTTTAGCAAACAATTGATGACTTTACATAAAAAACAAAACTTATGCCTGATATATATATATATATATATATATATATATATATATATATATATATATATATATATATATATATATATATATATATATATATATATATATATATACACTATATATATATATATATATATTTAATTTCCCTCGGTGTTTTTACTTTTTCTAGCATTATTTATTATCGAGTAATTACGAAATAGTCAGCGTATATATATCCGCATTGAACGCCATAGTTCGGCTAGAATTTATGCATGGGTAGATAATTTTGTATACGCCTGTTTGTGTATCTGTAAATAACTTCAATGTGCATCTCTTATATATCATTCGTACGGCCATTCTTTGTACATTATCGTGCTGAACAGCAAAATGCAAAAATATCAACGTTTCTATGTAATAATCGTTGCCGTACATTTTCTTAGAAAAAAAAGATTGTCTGTAATCTAACGACAATTGCTCAATTTTATTCTAACAATACATATATCTTTCTTTTGTGCGTTTTATAGGAAATTTATTCAGCTTTCTAATGCCATCTCTATTTCTTTTTTCTATCTTTATTCCTTACTTAATTACGTTACGAAATGTCAACATAAGTAGGTTGGAAAATCTGAAAGTTGCACTCCGTAAAAAATTTGCATATTTTAATCAATAACAGCTAATTAGCAAAAGTATTTATAGCAAAAATTATTGCTTCAACGTGAAATTTAAAACATTTCTACACGATTTACGTATAAAAAAACTACCCAAACCTAATTATTATATTTTTTTTATGATTATTAAAAAAAAAAATCTACGATTTTCCTAAAAAATTTCACGTTCATCACGTCTTTTTTTATTATTTCTAAACCTTGCAAAGATTTTCTGATTGCTTTGGGAAAATATTCAGACATTTGCTGACATCATAAAACAAACCAGAAGCCTATATCAGTTATAGTTTGGACGTATCGATTTTTACAAAGAAACTTTTCCGCGCGAGCCCCACTTTTCCCTCCACGGCATAAGTCGCATACCAGGTAGCGCTATGGTAATTGACTCCTCCCCGCTTTTGAGGTAGTTGGCCTAATACTTTGTAAAACCTCTCAAAAGAAAAGACCTAGTTTTTTTTTGGTAGGACCACTAATTCTTCAACTTGGATATCTGTATGTCATCTGCTAATTATACAAGCGTTCTTGTAAACTTATTTTTATATTTTTCATCAGTCTGCTACTAAAGGACTGTTGTGTCGAAAGGCCTAGCAGTCACGCCGTTGTTTCTTTTTCCTCTTTGGCATTTGCCTATATATATATATTATATATATATATATATATATATATATATATATATATATATATATATATATATATATATATATATATATATATATATATATATATATATATATATATATATATATATATAATCATGAAGCTACAAGTATTGCTTAATATTAAATTCACGCTACCTCGGGAATATCTCCGATGGAGAATTATCACTGAAGGGGAATTTATAAGTGATAAATGGATTGGTACTGCCAGGTCACGAGTCCTCGACACAGAACTTATCCAGCAACTCCAGTCGACGTTACCACTGAGCTATCAAGAGAGGTATAAGTTGATGCCGAGTCTCCTGTACTTTTTACCCGTCGTGAGCGGGGAAGTTGTACTTAGCCTCGGCATTAACCCACCTCCACCATGATAGTTCATTGGTACGTTTGGGCAATCAGCTCTTATAATGAAATTGTTTATCACACCATGGTGGTTTATATACAATCATGAAGCTACAAATGTCACTTAATATCAAATTCACACTACCTCGTGAATATCTTCGATGGAGTATTATCACCAAAGGGGAATTTATAAGTGATAAATGGATTTGTACTGCCGGGTCACGGACCCTCGACACAGAACTTATCCAGCAACTCCAGTCGATGTTACCACTGAGCTATCAAGAGAGGTATAAGTTGATGCCGAGTCTCCTGTACTTTTTACCTGTCGTGAGCAGGGAAGTTGTACTTAGCCTTGGCATTAACCCACCTCCACCATGATAGTTCATTGGTACGTTTGGAACACACAGCTCTTATTATGAAATTTTTTTATCACACCATGGTGGTTTATATACAATCATGAAGCTACACATGTTGCTTGATATCAAATTCACGCTACCTCGGGAATATCTCTGATGGAGAATTATCACCGAAGGGTAATTTATAAATGATAAAAGGATTGCTACTGCCATGTCACATACCCTCGACACAGATCTTATCCAGCAACTCCAGTCAACGTTACCACTGAGCTATCAAGAGAGGTGTAAGTTGATGCCGAGTCTCCTGTACTTTTTACCCGTCATGAGCGGGGAAGTTGTAACTTAGCCTCGGCATTAACCCACCTCCACCATGATAGTTCATTGGTACGTTTGGAACACGCAGCTCTTATTATAAAATTTTTTATCACACCGTGATTTATATACAATCATGAACCTACAAATTTCACTTAATATCAAATTCACACTACCTCGTGAATATCTCCGATGGAGAATTATCACTGAAGGGGAATTTATAAGTGATAAATGGATTGATACTGCTGGGTCATGACCCCTCGACACAGAACTTATCCAGCAACTCCAGTCGACGTTACTACTGCGCTATCAAGAGAGGTATAAGTTGATGCTGAGTCTCCTGTACTTTTTACCTGCCGTGAGCAGGGAAGTTGTACTTAGCCTCGGCATTAACCCACCTCCACCATGATAGTTCATTAGTACGTTTGGAACACGCAGCCCTTATTAAGAAATTTTTTTATCACACTGTGATTTATATACAATCATGAAGCTCAGTGATAGAAAATTTCATATATATATATATATATATATATATATATATATATATATATATATATATATATATATATATATATATATATATATATATATATATATATATATATATATATATATATATATATATATATATATATATATATATATATATATATATATATATATATATATATATATATAATATAATCAATCTTCTAAACGTCCTTTAATATCCAATTCACTCTACCTCGGAAATAATATATTTTCATATATGTTACCGAAGGATTTTTTTTTTTTTTTTTTTTTATAATAAGCCCACCGTCCCGTGGGGTCGAACCAGCGACGGACGAGGAATCAGGACTACAGTGACGCACTAACGAAATCGGCCACTGTAGTCACTGTCACTGTAGTCCTGATTCCTCGTCCGTCGCTGGTTCGACCCCACGGACGGTGGGCTTATTATCAACAAAAAATTCCCCTTCGGTAACATATATGAAAATATATTATTTCGAGTAAAGTGAATTGATATTAAAGGACGTTTTAGCTCTGATATGAATTACGGTGATATATAAATTACGTATGATGTATATGTATATATATATATATATATATATATATATATATATATATATATATATATATATATATATATATATATATATATATATATATATATATATATATATATATATATATATATATATACGGTATATATATATATATATATATATATATATATATATATATATATATATATATATATATATATATATATATATATATATATATATATATATATATATATATATATATATATATATATATATATATATATATATATATATATATATATATATATATATATATATATATATATATATATATATATATATATATATATATATATATATATATATATATATATATATATATATATATATATATATATATATATATATATATATATATATATATATATATATATAATCATGAAATACAAATCGCTTAATATAAAATTCACGCTACCTCAGGAATATCTCCGATGGAGAATTATCACCGAAAGGGGAATTTATAAGTGATAAATGAATTGGTACTCGTGACCCGGCAGTACCAATCCATTTATCACTATAAAATCCCCCCTTCGTGATAATTCTCCATCGGAGATATTCCCGAGGTAGCGTGAATTTGATATTAACCCTGCATTACTCCCCTGGGGTGTTTTGGCACCCCAATTTTGCTTAAGTGCTCGTAATTACCAGTAGGCAACTTATTTCTTTTTCTCCCTCCCAGTACTCTCCTGACTCAAGAAGGGTGTGTCACATGCTGTGTTGCTCAGTTGTGGGTCAGTTGTCTTGGGAGCTAGACGTCGTTTTGGCCTTCTGGGGTGTTCAGTCACCACCCCAGACTAACGCGAAGAAAGAATGAGGGTGGATAAGCTTGCACCAGTTAGGCAAATGTTTAATATGTTTGTAGAAAATTCCAAAAAGAACTACTCTCCATCAGAATTTGTGACTATAGATGAAATGCTTGTAGCCTTTAGGGGCCATTGTCCCTTTAGGCAGTATATCCCCAGCAAACCAGACAAATATAGCATCAAAATACATGCACTGGTGATGCAAAAACATTCTATGTATGTAACATGGAGATATATGCCGGAACACACCCAGATGGGCCATTCAAGGCTGACAAGCAATACAATTCATCACAGGCCGTGGTCACAAGACTTATTTCTGACATCTCTGAGTCTGCTAGAAATGTAACATTTGATAATTATTGGTATACCAGCTATCCACTATTGGAATCACTACTTCGTGACCATAACTTGACTGCTGTGGGGACCCTCAGAGAGAACAGAGGGAGATTCCCCCAGAATTCTTGGTGACAAAGAATAGACCTCCTGTGGACAGCATGTTTGGATTTGGAGACAACATTACATTAGTCTCATACATACCAAAGAGTAAGAACAAGAAGAAAAATGTGGTGCTCGTTAGTAGCATGCACCATGGTGCAAAGATAGACGAAGCTACAGGTGATGACAAGAAACCTGAAATTATCACGTTCTATTATTCAACCAAAGGAAGAGTAGATGTGGTCGACATGATGATGGATAAGTATAGCGTCTCCAGAAACAGCCGGCGTTGGCCTCTAACTGTGTTCTTTGCTCTCCTGAACATCGTCTGTGTAAATTCGTATGTCCTGTATGCTCACAACCCACAGAATAAACTCAAGCGCTGCAGATTCGTCAAGAATGTATGCATGACGCTATTAGAGGACACTCTAAAGAGGAGACTCCAGAACATTCGCCTGCCAAAAAGTCTCAGAACAGAGATTGCAAGACTGTTCCCCGAAGCTGCAGAAGCAATAACCTCAACAAACTCACAACATTACAATGCCAAGCAAAGAGATGTGTATTTTGTGCCAGGTCAAAGGATCGAAAGGTGAAAACAGTATGTAGCACTTGCGGTAAACATGTTTGTAAGGATCACAGTAAGATGACTGTGAGCTGCATAGATTGCGAAAATACAGCAACTGGTGAATCAGAGTGAATGTAATGCAATATGCAATGAGCTCACACTGATTTTTTTTTTCAATTTCAATTCATGGAAATATCTTTTGATAAAGAAACCATGTTTAAGTTTATGCAACAAATTTAATGCTATGTAATGAGCTCACTTTTTTTTGTCATTTCAACTCATGGAAACATTTTGTGTTTACTTTTGATAAAGAAACCATGTTTATGTTTATGTAACAAATGTATAATCAGCTTAATTTCAATAAATAATTATATCTTTAGATCAAGTTTTCATTTAATGTAGTTTGTATGGGAGATTTGCCTATTTTGTAATTTTTTATGTTAATATCCATCAAAAATATTAAAAAGTCACACAAAATGGTGTATCCTGTGGGTATTTTCAAAATAAATGTGATCTGAATCAGCGTTTTGATAGTTTTTCCTTAGTTTTATAATTTATTTTCTTGTACTATTTTGTATTAATATCAATCAGCTACAAGCGATTACAACTGTTCAACAGGGATTGTAGATATATCCTGAACCAGCAGTATGACTATATTTTACATAATAGTAACACTATAAATATTTTTGTATTGGGGTGAGTAAATAACCCAGGGGAGTACTCATGTGTGGAACTCCAGCAAAGTAATGCAGGGTTAAGCGAATATCAAATTCACGCTACCTAGGGAATATCTCCAATGGAGAATTATCACCGAGGGGAATATATACGTGATAAATGAATTGCTACTCGTGACCCGGCAGTACCAATCCATTTATCACTTATAAATTCCCCTTCGGTGATAATTATCCATCGGAGATATTCCTGAGGTAGCGTGAATTTGATATTGCTTTACATTTGTAACTTCATGACTATATAAATCACTGTGTGATAAAAAATATCATATATATATATATATATATATATATATATATATATATATATATATATATATATATATATATATATATATATATATATATATATATATATATATATATATATATATATATATATATATATATATATATATATATATATATTATATATATTATATTTATATATATATATATATATATATATATATATATATATATATATATATATATATATATATATATATATATATATATATATATATATATATATATATATATATATATATATATATATATATATATATATATATATATATATATATATATATATATATATATATATAATATCAGATACATAGACAGATAGATCGATAGACAGATATACTTGGGATTAATGCAGGGACAGCTATTATTAAACATATTTTCTTGTTCTCTTGCGACCTACTTAGAACATGGATCACTCATATATGGCAGTTTAAAATACGTAGTCAGTTTACCAACCCTTGGAATATCTATTTTGTTATTTATACTGATAGATTTACCTAGGAATTTTTTATATCTTTATATATTATGTTATTATAATAAGCATTTTTTAAACAATTTAAAAGAAATTTTATTTCTGAGGTAAATGACTGTCAGGAGCTGCAAAGAGAATATGCTCTATGTTTTAAAGCCTTTATGTTATTTATTTAAAGTTTAAATTGTAACACTTTGGATATTCATTCCAAGACCGGTAAAAGTGGACTTTCTGAAAATGCTAAAAGTTAAGAGTGACTCCCTGTTTGCCATAATTTTGGTAATGCTTATATCTAAAACGTTAAGAATATTTTTTTTCTTCACATTCCACGGTCAACTGAATACATAATCGGCTGAAAATAAGGTTTGACCCACAAAAAATTGCTATAAAAGATTTCTCAACTGTCTATTGTAGTATCAGGTATGCTTAATAACATATCAAAAGTCTACCACAATCTGACCACACAAAAGGTCTGATTTCCAAGATGGCGTCTGTAATAGCCCCTAAATCCTTAAAATGCCCGTCACTTTTCATTATTCCAACTAGAAAAGAAATCCTGGTACCTAACACCTTATTTTTTGAGATCTGGAAGCCAAATTAGCATATCTCCATTTTACTGAAGTGATTATATACTCACAAAATCCAAGATGACGGACCAGTATGGCCAACACACTATGAAAATATCCATTATTCATTCTAATTTATTTTATACAAGTTAATATAGTGTCTAAACACCTGTTTTCATGATTTGGGATTCCAAAGAGCATATCTGAATTACAGTATTTTGAAGTAGGCCAAATTACTTATATATAATATTTAATATGGAGGATCAATATGCTGCCAAACAAACAAAAAATTATTTCAACTCATTTTACACAGGTAAATTTGTTGTCTAAACCCCTGTTTTGGGAATCTGGGAATCCAATAAATTTATTTAAATCACAGTATATTATAATGACTACATAGCCTATTTATAAAATCTAAGATGGAGGACCAATATGGCTGCCAAACTACAAAAAATCATAATTTATTTCCATTCATATTACAGTAGTAAACTTGCTGCCTAAATCCGTGTTTTAGGGATATGGCAATCCAGTTAGCCTATCTGATTTACAGTAAACTGAAGTAATTATATATATAAATACAAAATCAACGATGGAGGAGCAAAAATGGCTGCCAAATTATGAAAATCTCCATTACTCATTTCTATTTACAACACTCACGAAGATTTGGTGTCTAAATCCCTTCCAGGGAATCTGGAAATCCAACCAACTTATCTAAATAACAGTACATTGAAGTGATTTGATTTTTCAACCTGTAAGATGGGGGACCAATAAGGCCACCAAACTTAGTGTAGTGATTACTGGTAAAATGTTGTTATAAATCCTATATTGTAAATTTCTGGAAAACCAGGTTTAAAAATATTCATTGTCGCTTTCTTCTTCCTGTAAAGCTTGATTGCGTGGATTCTCACAGCCTCAACTTGACATGGTCACAAGCAGGTGTGCATGGTAGTTCATAGCCTTTGTAAATGCAATGCGTTTGACAGGCAGTTTTGCAATTACAGTGGACCATCTCAATGAGGCTTTCTGGTGCAGCAATTTTCTTGCTAATAACTGGCACAAACTGATGGTCCTCCAGTTTCCATCCCTAATCCACTACATTCCTGTCACTTTCGTTTCCAGTCCACAACATGATCTGGCAATACACCTTAAAGCTATGATATTTTGTAGAGGACTTAGTGTGTAGAAGATTCTGGGGTAAGAAATGACTTGGCAGCGGCATTTTTTTTTTTTTTTATCAAAACATCGAAACGTAAAGATTAAAGTGAATCAGTACTCTTGCCAGTTATGGGCAAGAAAACTGCTGCACCAGAAAGCCTCATTCAGATGGTCCACTGTAATTGCAAAACTGCCTGTCAAAAGCATTGCAGTTGCAAAGGCTATGAACTACCATGGACACCTGCTTGTGGACCATGTCAAGTTGAGACTGTGAGAATCCACATAATCAAGCTTTACAGGAAGAAGAAAGCGACAATGAATATCTGTAAACCTGGTTTTCAGAAATTTACAATATAGGATTTATGATGGCATTTTACCAGTAATCACTACACTAAGTTTGGAGGCCTTATTGGTTCCCCATCTTAGATGTGGAAAAATCTAGTCACTTCAATGTACTGCTATTCAGATATGTTGGTTGGATTTCCAGATTCCCTGAAAGGGATTTAGATACCAAATCTACGTGAGTAAAGTAAATTGAAATGAGTAATGGGGATTTTCATAATTTGGCAGCTACTATGCTCCTCCATCATTGATATTTTATTTATATATATATATATATCTATATATATATATATATATATATATATATATATATATATATATATATATATGTATATATATATATATATATATATATATATATATATATATATATATATATATATATATATATATATATATATATATATATATATATATATAATCATTTCAGTTTACTGTAAATCAGATAGGCTAAGTGGATTGCCATATCCCCAAAACACGGGTTTAGATAGCAAGTTTACTTCTGTAATAAGAATTGAAATGAATAATGATGATTTTTTTGTAGTTTGGCAGCCATACTGGTCCTCCATCTTAGATTTTATAGACAGGCTATGTAATCATTGTAATATACTGGGATTTAAATAAATTTATTGGATTCCTAGATTTCCAAAACAGGGGTTTAGATGATAACTTTATTTGTGTAAAACTAGTTAAAATATGTAATGATAAATTTTTTTTGTTTGGCAGCCATATTGATTCTCCATATTAAATTTTGTTTATATGTAATTAGACCTGCTTCAATATCCTGTAATTCAGATATGCTCTTTGGATTCCGAAAACAACAAAACAGGCGTTTACACACCAAATTTACACATATAAAATAAATTAGAATGAATAATGGGTATTTTCATAGTATGGCAGCCATACTGGTCGGCCACCTTGGATTTTGTGAATATGTAATCACTTCAGCATACTGTAGATATGCTAACTGGGCTTCCAGATCCCAAAAATAAGGTGTTAGGCACTAGCATTACTTTTCTAGTTGGAATAATGAAGAGTGATGGGTATTTTAAGGATTTAGGGACTATTATACACGCCATCTTGGAAATCAGACCTTCTGCATGGTCAGATTGTGGTAGACTTTTGATATGTCATTAAGCACACCTGATACTACAATAGACAGCTGAGAAACTTTTTGTAGCAATTTTTTGGGGGGTACGGTGCTTTTTTCTAATAAATGCGGCCGACTGACGAGGGTGTTTATTATATAAGTAATGATGGAACTGTGATACGTGATTAGATGCCTGAAAACCAAAAATGTATCATCAACATGCCTGTGATAAATGATTGGTTTAAACTCTAGGGGCAATCATCAAGCCATCTTTTTTCATACAAACACAGAAATATGTTGGTCACTGGGGCTGAAAGTGGAGATCCCATGGCAAAACCTTTAAGTTGTTTATAGTGTAAGTTATTGAATAAAATGGGGTTATTGTTTATATATAAGTTAAGAAGCATTTTAAAAACATTCTCTGAAATATTTCTAACTTGTTCACTGATATTGTAAATAGAATTCAAAACTATATCGACTGTTGCTTTGATAGGAACGTTGTGAATAGGGAGGTAACATTAAAGCCTGCTAGCACTGCACCCTCGGGCATTTCATAAGAACTGATGATATTCTTGAACGCATTTTTTTTTTTTTTTTATGTATACTGATTTTCTGTCAATGGCTGTAGAAAACTGATAAGAAATTTCGCTAGTTTATGGGGTGGTACTTTAAAGGCAGACAGTATAGGCATTAATGGCATTCCATTTTTATGCCCTTTTGGTAGGCCGTATAATACTGATGGTGAAGACGCATTTACAGACTTGTCATATTCTTCTTCACTAATATAATGGTTAGACTAGTGAAGAAGAATATTTGTTGAAGAGCAAGATAAAGAGATCAAGAGACTACAGGAAATGAAGTGTCAGGGTCTAGATATTTTTACATTGTTGAATTCATTTTATGGTGGGAGTGACTAACATCTACATCTATTAAGGGCTTTAGATAGCAATAAAGGCACCTATTTTAATATCATCCTTGACACTCCCATTGTCTCTTAGGGTTTTTCCGCTTCATTATAATCCCGTTTGTTTGCCGTGAATTCCTTTCGACTAAAGCAGGTTGAAGAAAGTAATTTTTTCATAACACTGCAATGCTATTTCAACCTATGCAAGCACGTGATGAAGAGTCTACATTATTCTTTTTTTTATTTAGGAATGATTCTTGGTCCTCAATAAAAACGAAAAATCAACTCAGCCTCCCGCTCATTTCGACTTCACTGAGAACCATTACCTGCCAAAAGTCGTCTGCAAGCATCCAGGCAATCGGTTTTAAATGAAGATTGCCCTTCTTTCAGCTGAAAAGGGGTACACTCTCATCATGGACTCATAAAGTATGAAGGTCTGATAAAAGGCAGGAGGTTTAGGAACACCTGAAGCTAGACCTTTCTTCTTGAAACAGACCTGATGCCAGATTGACAGATCGTGCAAAGCAAATCGACTATGATAAATCTGGTAATGATCCTTTAACCTATACGTTGATATGCAAAGTAGGTCTTTACCTCCGATTATATTATATAGAATGACATCTCTTCTTGTAGCCCTGTTTGCTAACATTTTCTATTGCTCATGAAAGTTTGTACTCTTGGCTATCTTAAACCTGCCGTTTATGCCAGACTCGTTGGTAAAATTCGGAACCATTCAAAATTACCAAGAACTTTAGTAAAGAATAAAATGAAGCATTTACATCACTCAGTTTACTCCTTTAAGTCTTTCTTATTTTCTGTTTACACAGTGGACAAATATGAGGGATTCTGTACTTCTACAACGTCTCTTAATAATGAGCAAAAGTTCATACAGATTTCAATAAACTGCCCTAGTTCGCACTTTGTCTTTACTACTGTAAACGAAAAAAAAAAACTCCCATCTTGAAAATGAAAGAAAGATGAAATTCCTGATTTAAATCATGGCATAAAACATGAACCACTCAAAATTTATGACAATAAACTTGAGACTGCTTCAGAATCAGGCGACGAACACATAAAAACCAGAGAAATTCATAGTTTAGCTGAATTGCTGCTGAATACAACAATCAAATCAACTAGAGGTTCAGTTTACGTTCATCTGTTTTAACATGAGGCTCCCTCCCAAGAGTCATGGAAATCTGTCTACAAAGAACTTGTCTTGGCCCCGCAACGTTTACAAAGGCATTGGTTTTCATCCTGATAAATGAGCTTTGATGTAAAGGCGCTTCTAATCTCAAACATTTAAATCAAACGTTTCAAAGCATAAACGTTTGAAACGTTTAATTCTGTGGAGACTATGTTTAAAAAAAAAAACTATTTTCTCCCAGGTGTTCATCTGTTTGGCTCATCCCGGAAACGAGGTCCAAAATGACTCTCATCGAGAGGAGAAATGGATGCACAATGTTCATCTCCCACACAAAAATGCTATGGGAAAAAAATAGGGACCTTCATATGGCTGAAATTCACTCAACACAAACTCCGTAAAACTCGAAAAGATATTCTCTATATTTCCATCCTCTGTTGACAAAAAGTAAAAGAAAAAAAAAATGAATGAAAAGCTTTAAGCTTTTATAAAAAATGAAAGAGTAGAATTGCTGAAGGGACGTTTTTAACGTTAATTTTTTTTTTTATCCGTACACATGTTTTTCTTTCATTCCCTCTGTCGCTTTCAAAGCACCAGTCGTTTAGATAAATGACGGTCATAGGACCATTAACCTATTTGCAAAACGAGGAGATCCCCATTGCCTTACTGGATAGCGGACCTATACTTTTTTTTAGAGCACATTACTGGAAAACGGGTCTGCATTTACTTTTGTAAAATAATGTATAGCATAACACCAGATATGTTACGTTTGTAGTTGCGTGCTCCCTTCTTTGTATTTGCAAGATTAGGCGAAAGCTGAGAGTCGAATTTGTTGAAACTTGGTGAAATTAAAAAATCTTCAGGAAATCTTTCATCAATTTCCATGGCTAACAAACCCTCTGCAAACGGACAGATTCACGAATTAAAAGATAGTAAGGACACAGTAAAATATGCATAGGACAATGCGAGCACAGAGGGCGCCAAGGAAGCCTTGAACATACGATTTTATGTAATTATTTAAACATAGGCATTTACATAACACTCCCCAAACAAGGCAAGATCAATATAGAAATAGTGGCACTTAGACATGAAATAGAATTTAGTACGAGAATTAAAACAGTGTGACTAAATGGAAGAACCTTTGCAACAGATCACTTTACCTTATAGAAGAGCTGGCTTCAGTGAGGATAACGGCAGCAGAGGAGGACTAAGGGCTTCACTGGTAAGAATACTAAGGCCCCTACAAGATTTTGCATGGCTCTCTGAAGGAGGCGGGAATGAAAGAGAAAGGTGTGTATCGTTTGCGTCCAACTATGTCTTTGCCTCGTTCCATTGGTCAGGCCCTCGTCAGTCCTCAGTCAGAGGTTAGTGTCGTTCCCCTATGCGCACACATCATTTATGAGTCAGTGCCAGGCGTTCTTTCTATTAATCTGCATCGCCAGCTCTATTCTGCCTCCGGCCACACTTAATCTCCTCACAACCTCATGTCTGGAAACAATGGGCTCGGCAAAGTCACTTGTTCAAGAAGAGAAAGTGGGAGAGATATACAGAGTGCAGTCAATGGGTTTTGAGGAGGGGCCAATATTCCTTTCGCCCTTCCTTGTCAGGCAGTGCCAAGCAATGCACTGTGTTTTTATTTTTCAGCTTTAAATTGAGCGTTTGGTGCCTTGGATGTTGACATCTAGCTCCTTCATTCAGGTGCGAGTGTATACCAAACCAAGGATTCAGCTGACAGATGTTTTATATCGCTCGAATTTCCTTGTTCACAGCACTCATGTATATCCATTAACCTAAATCTCTCCGCTTCATATGAGATATTTGAAAAACTTACTTGATAAAGAATTCAATATTTTACGTTAACTGCAGTATAAAGAAAAGGTTTTAACCTTAGATTACTGTTACTTTAAAACAGACATTTACAACTACAAGAAAGTGCATTGTAAATATTGAAATACTTTAATTGGAACAATGTGAATTTCTAAAAGAAATATGATTAATTATCTGAAGTATTAAATGCAATAAATCATCAATACTGTTTTGGAACAGGAACAGTTACAGATATAAGAAAGTTTCTATAAGTATTACACAAAATAACTGTAAGTGATTTCCTTAAGATAAATCTTTAAATAACCATGCACTTAACTTTTAGTAGTTGTTACAGTCAAAGACATGCAGTTAGTTTGCCTTGATGAGGCATACACTGAAGTGTACATGGTCTTTGTTAGGTGTCACCATGTTACTTAAATCGACAGTACAGTGGCACTGAGGGCAATGGTGCTTACAGGCACAAAGCTATGTACAATGAAGGACAGACATATGTAAAGTACTTGGTCTTCCTGAGTCATGGACTCGGGATTTAAATTACAAGGAAATAACAAAGAAGACAAATGTTGAGTTCCAGAATGAGTAATGACTGTTAAAGAATAATGATGATTAATATGCAAATTATACTCTTTATATGAAAAGGGCTTATGTTTATTTTTTTTGCACAAAGGGGCTTTTCAAAACAATCAAGAAGTCGACTCTCTGACAGGATGATCTGCCAACATGTAGGAAATGGCACTGTACCAGGAGTGCATATGATAGTACTTAATGGTTTGAGCATATATGATTTCGTGTATCATGTTTATAGGCATGAGAGGATGTCATAGGACTTATTAATTTAGAAATGTCTGTCAATTTGCACTCTCCATTGTGGCTGAGTGGGAAGTAAAGTAAAATTGCATGTAGTAGGCGTGGATCATCACAAAAAGGGCTTCAAGGGAAAAGAGGAAAGAGAAAAACAAGTAAAATGTTGGGGAAGATGACTTACAGGATTGTAAGGAAAGAAACAGGCAAGACTCAGGCATTCTCTCTTTTTGAGTGGGGTGCCAAAGCACTTCGTAAGACAAAGGAATGTGCCAGTTGCACTGTTGGCAAGGCTTAGCAGCTCTCTTTAAGTTACCTAACATTACTACGTGATTTCTGCTGCGGATCTCTTTTAGGTTGATGGTTCTCCTTGGTAGAATCGGTCAAACCAAGCCAAAGAGGCCATTGGGTGTCACCTGTGTCTGCTTCTTTGGCAGCCGAAGCAGGGGGATTCATTCAGGCTCTATACCAAGTCGCCTCAATTCCGTGAGTTCATCGCCATTTGAGACACGGCAGAATCCTTACCCATGGTCGTGTCTGTAGGGGACCGGAAAAGAGGAAGAGGTCGTGGTGGGGTGATACGCTCACAGGTTACCATGACCAGCTCAGGCATGGGTTGCAGGCACACCTTGGGTTGAACTTCCACTGTGGTCAGAAGAATCCGTCTCTCTTACCGGCACTGGTAGAGAGCCAGGCCTGGAGAAGGGATCATGATTGGGATCCTGAATGGAGATTGGGGTGGGCCCTGGCGCTGGCACAAGGCAGGGTCAGGCACTATTATTTGATTTTAAATTTACTTGTCGTTCGGGATGAATGGAGCTGCTTTTCTCAGTGCACTCAAGTGGCACTGGCAGGGATTGTGAATTGAGTTTGGGGCAGGGCCTGAGTACCCAGAATGGGACTGGCAAGGGTCGGACAATGGAATGGGACGGAATCGATCTTGAGGGTGGCCAGTGCATCATACTCAGGTGGGACTGACAGTGGAATGATTCAGACGTTTGAGGCTTTACTTGTGCCTAATGAATGATTTGTGAAGGGTTTGGACCCCTGGGTTCTGTAACTTAAATGGGGACTGAAAGTCCTTCCCTGTAAACCTTCAGGTTGTTGCAAATTTTAGATCTATGAGGTCTTGTGACTCTTAAACAGTGGGAGGTATCATTTAAATTGATTGATACCCCACTGGTGACGAGTTTATGGCAGTTAATGACAGCTCTAGGGGAACTTTGTCTTTCCTTATGAGGGAAATTTGCTCACCAAAGTCATCAAATGCCTTGACCTGGTGTGTGGGGTAGCTACCTCGAGGAGGTGCAATATATGGGACCATTGGCTGGAGGGCTCCAAGGACTTTGGATTTGTAACTGCAAGGCAATGGCTGGAGTACTTGATTTATTATTAGGCATTTTGCCCATGTGGGTGGTGACCATAAACTTTGCAAGCGTGCAATAGATCTGGCTGTAGTATCTGTGTGGCACTGCCCTGAGGAGGTGCAGGCTTGTTAGTTGGTAGATTCCCGGGAGGGTTTGAAAGGCGCCGTGGACTTGTTTCGGCACTGCACAGTGGAATGTCTGGCATTCTTGCAGAACCCACATACAGATGGGTCTCTGCAAGTGTCCATTCTTGGTGGAGGGTGCTGGAGGTGAAAGGAGAAGGAGGGGCATATTTTATGTCCCAATGAGCTTGCATGGGCGTGATGGGTGTCCCACTTGTCGGCGAGGCAACAGCACTCCCACTAGAGTCATGGGTGCCTTTTTCCCATGCATACATGGGTGGCTAGGGCGGAAGGCGTAATATATAAAAGTTTTCAATCTTGAACCACTTCAAGATGTCCTTGGCGGTGGACTCCCAGGGACTCTAGCCATTAGAGTGGGACCTATCTCGATTGACACCCAGTCAGACCAGGTCTGTCCTGCTTCTTTTATCTGGTCTCTCCAGCATTGTCTCCAAGGTTTGAGGGATCTCATATGCCTTTGTTATCACCTGGCGCACTTCCACCCATTTCCTTGATCTGCCTCAGGAAGGCATTGAAAGGAATTAGACCCTTCCTCTGTGGAATTTTCCCAAGAGCAGGAAGACTTCAACTGGAGCAGTGGATATGCACCAAGGACCCTTTTCTGCCCGATCGAGTCACACCTGGGCTCGGCCTGGTCCACCTGGGCATAAAGGTATGAGCCTGAGTGAGGGCGGATGCGCCAGGGCTTGAAAGGGCTGGCAGTGCCAATTTGGGTCATCTTTGGGCTCTTGGGCCTGCTGCTTTTCATCCTTTTCGAGACTATCCTTTCTTCCTTGTTCTTCTTCTTGCAAGTCTATCAGCATATCTTGCTCTTCCTTTTTCTCCTTTCTCTTTGTTCTTGCCTTCTTTCCTTCTTCTCCTTTCTCTCTTGTTCTTCTTCTTCTCCTTTCTCTCTGTTCTTCCTTCTTCTCCTTCTCTTGTTCTTCCTTGGAGTTTATCGGCTATCTTGCTCTTCCTTTTGGCCTTTCTTCAGCTCTCTCTGCCTTGGCATCATCTATTCTCTCTTGGACCCACTCCCTCAGGATTGTCCTGACAGTCCATGTCCTTTCCAGCAGGCATATAGAACTTGAAGTCCTCATTTTGTTGGGTTCTGGATGTCGTGACATCTTGAAGATAACGCTTATAAGGTGACCCTTTAGAAAAATTAGTATGTCTAAAAGGCTCAAATTTCAGGGTGTCTGAAATTGCAAGTTTGATCGTGATGAACTGGTTTCAGTATGTCTAAATAAGACGGATTTGTTGTTGATGAACGAATTTTAATGTCTCGAAGGACGTAAATTGTATTCTCTGATGAACTGGCTTTCAATATATTTTAATAAGACCTAATTTGTTCTTGTGAACGAATTTTAATGTGTCTCGAAAGACGTAAATTGTATTCTATTTTATGCACAGACTCGGCCGGCTATTGCGTGAATCTTAAGGCTTGGGTCGGGGGAACTTCTTTGCCTGTTCCTAAGAATTTGAGTTTTCTTGTGATAAGAAAAAAATTTCCCTTTTTGTGGAGTTCCGATACGGGTTAGGTTTGGGAACTCAGAGAGTGTGTGACACTTCTTTTTAGAATAATAAACCCCCAAAAAAATATATATAAAATTGAATTAAAAAGAAAAGTACGTAGGGTAAACCAAAAAAAAAACTGATAACTGGCGCAGAGGGCGGAAATTGAGGGCGGGGGTTAGGTTTATGTACTGATACAAATTGGTGGGTTAGAAAGCCAGCCGTTTTAGAAGTACACCTCTTTAAGTTAAAACTATATTATTTGCAAGTTACACTGATAAAGGTGTGTATTTTCCAGCCTAATAAGAGCCTTTTCCTCTGATCCTAATATAATATGCACAGGTGGTGTTTGCCTAAGTCACGTGCGTATGAATTTGCCTTTCCTATTTTTTTCTTTTTGCCTTCCCCGCATGTGCCTGGTAGTAACCACTTGGGTTTTGCGCAGTAACTGACAGCTCAAAGGATGTCTGGTACGCACCTGGCAATAAAGGGCAATGACCAGCGTGGAATTCTCCCGAGACTGACCCCGCTTATTCAAACATATCCCGCTTATGGGTTATTTAGAGGGAACCAAATAAGATGTTTCTCTTCAGGGCTTACCCAAAGTACCCTGGGAACGACATGAAGACCACATGGCTTTAAGCAAAACAAAAATAACTAAATAAACAAAAGGAAAAAAAAAAGGTTCCTTACACTTATGAAGGAAATAGCGGGAGTTATTGAATGGAAACGCTTTGAAATGAAGCAAATTTATCACGTGTGGTGCTGTATGGAGGAATGTGTACAATGAAAATATGAAGCAAACAAATTTTACGCTTTCTGAGATTTTATTCTACAATGAGGAATTGTGTTTGCCTAATGGATTCTAACCTCTAAAGAGAGAGAGAGAGAGAGAGAGAGAGAGAGAGAGAGAGAGAGAAAGAGAGAGAGAGAGAGAGAGAGAGAAGAGAGAGAGAGAAAGAGATTAAATTCCAGCGATACGGATATTTGCTGATTGGACCCAGATTGGATCTAAAACATATGCCTAGTTATTTCAAGACAACAGATTGTCTGGGTAACAAAAGGGGAAAACACAAGCACTATTTTTCCCCTTTTTTCAGCACTTCGTAATTCCCTAGCTTGCCTATGTCAAAACATTAAAGCCCTCATGCAGGAGCTGTCAAAACCTGTGTAAGGATACTAACTCTCTTCTCGATGTGGATTGCATGCACTTGCTTTAACGTTTCCTATTTCTGTTTTCAGTCACAATTTTCGCTTCCTGTCTTAGCATAAAAAATAAAAATACTCACTGTGTGGAACTCCTTGACAAAGAGCATCCGGAATTATGCAAAAGGTTCGTTCTTTGTCTCGCACATTCAGCTTCCTAGTCGCTGGTACTGCAGTTGCAAAGGGGATAAGGATTTAATCTGCAACGTGCAGATTGCGAGATCTAAGGCAAAAGGGTCGCCATTTTTATTGATTTAACCTGGGAAATACCATAAGCCAGTTATATACTCTAAATGAATGATTTCGTTACCTCTAATTTGTATAAATTTGACTTGCTGTTGATTCAGGAACTTGTAAAAAAGGAAAAGGGGGAATTATCTGAGCTGAGGGCTCTCACACGGTATTCGTAAGTAAAACACGTTGGGGTAAGTTTAAGATTACGTGTATTTACATGAAATGAAATATCGGAAGATGAAATGCACTAATCAGGCAGGCAAGGCCTGAAAAATGACTAATTATAACTGAGAAAACTTGAAAGTTTATCCGTCCGGTGACGATGCTGATACAGGGCACAGTCAAGAGATTTCCACGGCTAACAAAACAGATTCACGAATTAAAAGATAGTAAGGACACAGTAAAATATACATAGGACAAGGCGAGCACAGAGGGTGCCAAGAAGCCTTGAACATACAAGATTTTATGTAATTATTTAAACACAGGCATTTACATAAACTGCCAAACAAGGCAAGATCAATATGGAAATAGTGGCATTTAGAAATGAAAATAGAATTTAGTACGAGAATTAAAACAGTGTGACTAAATGGAACGAGCAGGTAAAAGTGAACTGCACTTTATTTATAGAAGAGCTGGTTTATATAGCGGCAGGATAACGGGCAGCAGAGGAGGAAAACAATTCACTGGTAAGGTGACCTGGCCCATCAAGATTTTGACAAATTGGCTCAAAAGAAGGAGTCGGGAATGAAAGAAAGTGTGTATCAGCAGGGACGTCCAAATAACATGCCTCTGTTCCATTGGTTACAAATGCCCTTTACAAGTCCTCAGTCAGAGGTTAGTGTCGTTTATGCGCACACATCATTTATGAGTGAAGTGCCAGGCGTTCTTTCAATTAATCTGCATCGCCAGTGGTGGCTGATTCTGCGGGTGGCCACACTTAATCCTCACAACCTCATGTCTGGAAACAATGGGCTCGGCAAAGTCACTTGTCTGCAAGAGAAAGTGGGAGAATATACAGAGTGCAGTCAATGGGTTTTGAGGAGGGGGCCAATATTCCTTTCGATTGCCCTTCCTTGTCAGGCAGTGCCAAGCAATGCACTGTGCTGTTTATTTTCAGCTTTAAATTGAGCGTTTTGGTGCCTTGATGCTGACATCTAGCTCCCTTCATTCAGGTGCGACGAAGACGTGGGTAGTGATTCAGCTGACAGATGTTTTATATGGCCGAATTTCCTTGTTATAGCACTCATGTATATCCATTAACCGAAATTCTCCGCTTCATATGAGATATTTGAAGGGTTTGGCGATGATAAAAGAATTCAATATTTTACGTTAACCACAGTGCTCGAAAAGGTTTTAACCGGAGATTGCTGTTACTTTAAAACAGGAACATTTCAACTACAAGAAACCCACTGTAAATATTAAAAAACTAACTTTAATTGACTTTAAGGTGAATTTCAAAAGAAATATGATTAATTATCTGGGTTTAAAAATGCAATAAATCATAAGCTACTGTTTTGGAACAGGAACAGTTACAGATATAAGAAAGTTTCTATCGGTATTACAAAATAACTGCCAAGTGATTTCTGGATAAATCTTTAACTGGCGGGGTTCACTTAACTTTTGTAGTTGTTTACAGTCAAAGACATCAGGCAGTTAGTTTGCCTTGATGAGGCATACACTGAAGTGTACATGGTCTTTGTTAGGTGTCACCATGTTACTTAAATCGACAGTACAGTGGCACTGAGGGCAATGTACAATGAAGGACAGACATATGTAAAGTACTTGGTCTTCCTGAGTCATGGACTCGGGATTTAAATTACAAGGAAATAACAAAGAAGACAAATGTTAGGTTCCAGAATGAGTAATGACTGTTAAAGAAAAATGATGATTAATATGCAAAATTATACTCTTTACTTATGAAAAGGGCTTATGTTTATTCTTTTGCACAAGGGGCTTCAAAACAGTCAAAGGACACGACTCCTCTGACAGGATGATCTGCCAACATGTAGGAAAATGGCACTGTACCAAGGAGGCATATGATAGTACTTAATGGTTTTGGGCATATATGATTTTAAAATGTATCATGCGTTTATAGGCATGAGAGGGAAGTCATAGGACTTATTAATTTGAAATGTCTGTCAATTTGCACTCTGCATTGGCTGAGTGGGAAGTAAAGTAAAATTTGCGCCTTGGTAAGGCGTGAATTAAATGCAAGGGCTTCAAAGGGAAAAGAGGAAGAAAAACAAAGTGAAATGTTAGAGGAAGAGAATGACTTACAGGATTGTAAGGAAAAGAAACAGGCAAAGACTCGGGCATTCTCTTTCTGGATAGGGGTGCCAAAGCACTTTGTAAGATAAAAGGGAACTGTGCCAGATTTGCACTGGTGGCAGAAGAGCTTAGCAGCTCTCTTTAAGTTACCTAACATTACCTATGCCCGTGATTTCTGCTGCAGATCTCTTTAGGTTGATGGTTCTCCTTGGTAGGGGAATCGGTCGAACCGAACCCAAGGAGGACATTGGAGTGCCACTTGTGTCGGCTTCTTTGGCATTTGTTACAGGCTCTACCCCAAGTCGCCTCAATTCTGTGAGTTCATCAGCTATCTGAAACATGGCAGAATCCTTACTCATGGTTATGTCTGCATTAGACCAGAAAAGAGAGGAAGAGGTCGCGGTGGGCTTGATAGGCTCACAGGTTACCATGAACAGCTCAGGCACAGTTGAACTTCCGCTGTGGTCGGAAGAACCTGGTCTCGGCCGGAACTGGTAGCAGAGCTGGAGCCGGAGAAGATCTGGGATCCTGATTGGGATCTCTTGAATAGAGATTGCGGGTGGGCTCTGGCGCTGGCACTAAGGCAGGGCCAGGCACTAGTATTTGATTTGGAATTTACTCATCGTTCGGGACGAATGGAGCTTGGCACTACTCAGTGCATGCAAGTGGCACTGACGGTGATTGTGAATCAAGTTTGGGGCAGGGCCTGGTACCAGAATGGGATCTGGAATCGATTTTGATGGAGGTGGCCAGTGCACATCGTATACTGCTGATGGAATGATTCTAGGCGTGAGGCTTACTCATGCCTAATGAACGATTCGAAGGGTTTGGACCCCTGGATTGCCGTAACTTAGATGGGGACTGAAATTCCTGTCCCAGGTTGCAGATTTTGGATCTATGAGGTCTTGTGACTCTTAACTGAAGTAGGGAGTATCATTTTAAATTGATTGATACCCTTAATTGTGATGAGTTTATGTCAGTTAAGGGAGGCTCCACAGGAACTTTGTCCTTCCTATGAGGAAATCTCTAGATGCCAGAGATTGATTAACGGCCTTGACCTGGCATGCGACCAGCATCATCCAGGAGGTGCTACATATATCGGACCAGCCCGGCTGGAGGGCCTAAGGACTTTGGATTTGTAACTGCCAAGGGAATGGCTGGAGTACTTGATTTATTATTGGGGCATTTTGCCCATGTGGGAGGGTGGCCATAAACATTGCAAGCCGTGCAATAGATATAGCTGTAATATCTTCATGGCACAGCCCCTGAGGAGGGTACAGGCTTGTTAGTGGGTGGATTCCTGGTAGGGGATTTGAAAGGCACCATGGGCGGTGCCTGGGACTTGTTTTGGCACTGCTATGTGGAATGTCTGGCATTCTTGCAGAACCCACATACAATGGGCTTCTGTGAGTGCCCATTCTTGGGCGGAGGGGTGCTGGAGGTGAAAGTAGGGCATATTTTGCATCCCAATGAGCTTGCATGGAACCGTGGGGTCACCCTCATGTTGCAAAGAGGCAACAGCATTCCGTAGAGTCTTGGCGCTTGTTCATGATACATGGGTGGCTAGGGCGGACTGGCATCGTAATATAAAAAAAGTTTCAATCTTGAACCTCTCAAGGATGTCCTCGGAGGTGGAAACTCCCAGGGACTCTAGCCATTTAGAGTGGGACCTATCTCATTGGCACGCCCAGTCAGACCAGGTCTGTCCCGCTTCTTTTATCTGGTCTCTCCAGCGTTGTCTCCAAGGTTTCGGGGTGATCTCATACGTCTTTGTGATCACCTGGCGCACTTTCACCCATTTCCCTCGATCTGCCTCAGAGAGGGCATTGAAAGCAATTAGAACCTTTCCCCCAAGGAATTTTCCCAAGAGCAGGAAGAGTTTGGCAGGAGCGAGTGGATATGTGCCAAGGACCCTTTCTGCCTGATCAAGCCACACCTCGGGCTCGGCCTCAGTCCACCTGGGCATGAAGGTATGAGCCTGAGTGAGGGCAGATTGCCCAGGGGCTGGAAAGGAACTGGTAGTGCCAACTTGGGCCATCTTGGGCTCTTGGGCCTGCTGCTTTTCATCCCTTTCGAGCCTATCCTTTCTTTCTTATTTTTCTCACTTCTTGCTTGTTCTTCCTTGCAAGTCTATCCAGCCTGTCTTGTTCTTCCTTTTTCTCCTTTCTCTCTTGTTCTTCCTTCTTTGCTTTCTTTCTTGTTCTTCCCTTGTGAGTTCATCCAGCCTATCTTGCTTTTCCCTTCTTTGCCTTTCTTTCTTTCTTGGTCTTCCCTTGTGAGTTTATCTAGCCTTTCTTGCTCTTCCTTCTTCACCTTTCTTTCCGCTTCTTCTCGTTTCTCCCAGGCTAGTCTTTCTTTCTCCTTATCCTGCCCTTCTGCCTCTCTCTCCACCTTGGCATCATCTACTTTCTCTTGGACCCACTCGCTCAGGGATTGTCTTGACAGCCCCATGTCTGTTCCAGCACAAATAGAACTTGAAGTCCTCATCTTGCTGGGTTCTGGATGTTGTAGACGTCTTGAGATAACGCTTATATGGGCATGACCCTTTAGATAATCAATATGTCTGAAAAGACTCAAATTTCAGGGTGTCTCGAAAGACTTAAGTTTGTTTGTGATGAACTGGTTCCAATATGTCTAAAGGACTCAGTTGTTTGTGATGAACAAATTTTAATATGTCTTGAATAACAAATATGGATTTTATTTCACACACGGACTTGGCTGGCTAGAGCATGAGGGTTGGGGTTTTTTGGTTCGCTTTGTAGGACATGATTTGTTTGCAGAGAACTAACTTTTGATTTTTGTCTTGCAGGACGTGGTTTCAGATTCATGTACGGACTTAGCTGGCTATACCATGATCTTACAGCTTGGTTCAAGAAGCGTTTGTCCCACAAATTTTCTTTTATAGGTTTTGCCTTGTAGGGCGTGGATTTGTTCGCAGGGAACTGGTTTGGTTTTGTCCCAGAGGGTGTAGGAATTTTGGTTTTATTTCGCGCACAGACAACACTGGGTATTGCGCGAATTTGGCTTTTGCTTCGGGGAGTGTTTGCCCATTCCAGATAATTTGGTTTTTCTTTTGATAAAAAATTTTTTTCCTTTTAGGGGAGTCCCGATATGTGTTAGGTTCGGGAACTCAGTGAGTGTCGTAACACTCTGAGAATAATAACCCCAACAATAGCTAAAAAAATAGGACATGCCATAAATTACATTTCCTTATCTTAGCCTACCCACAAGTGCCGGAAAAGGGTAGCCACTTGGGTTTGTGTCTGGATCAGTAACTGACAGCTCAAGGTCATCTGGTACACACGCCTGGCCTGAAGGACAATGACCAGTGTTGGAATCTTGACGAGACTGGCCGCACTTATATAAACCTATTATCTAGCTTAGGTTTATTTAGAGTAACCCAAATATAAAAAGTTCCTCTTAGGCTTACATCAAATTACACTGGGAACGACGTGATGACGATATGGTCACAGCAAAACAAAAGATAAACACAAATAAACAAAAGAAAAATTAATGTTCCTTACACTTGTGAATGAAATAGCAGGCGGTTATTGAATGGAAAGCTTTGAAATGAAATAGAATTTATCACATGTGGTGCTGTATGGAGGAATGTGTACAAATGCAAATATGAAGAATGTTGATTTGCTCACATGGCCTGAACAAATTTTATGCCTTTTCTGAGATTTTACTCTATAAAATGAGGAATTATCCATTTGCCTAAAAGATTCCTAACCTCTACAAGAGCAAGAGAGAGAGAGAGAGAGAGAGAGAGAGAGAGAGAGAGAGAGAGAGAGAGAGAGAGAGAGAGAGAGAGAGAGAGATTAAACTCTTGAACTCCAGCTTTACAGAAATTTGCTGGTTGACCCAGATTGGATCTAACATGTGCCTAGCTAGAATTCTAAGACGACAAATTGTCAGGATAACACAGGGGGGAAACACATGCACTATTTCCTTTTTACAATGTTTTGTAATTCCCTAGCTCGGCTATGCAAAAACACGCAAAGACCTCATGCAGGGGCTATCAAAACTTGTGTAACGGATGCTAACTTTCTCTCTTCTCAATGACTGGATTTATGAATTGCCTATTTATTTATATTTATTGCTATTTTCAATCACAATTTACTTACTATCCTAACATAAAATATAAATATTTATTTTGTGGAACTATTTGATTTAGTTATATTTATGAATTTATATGAAGGTTCTTTTTCTTTGTCCCACATTCAGCCTAGCTTTGCTAGTTGCTGATACTGCACGTTCCAAGGGGGATAACGTTCAATTCTGCAACATTGCTTGCAAGATCTAAAGTTCGGTCACCATTTTTACGATTTTACATGGGGAATGCTTATCACCAGCCAGTTATAGACTCTAAATGAATGATCTTGTTACTTACCTCAATATTTGTATAAAATCTGACTGCTGTTGATTCAGAAAATCGTAAAAAAAAACAAAGAAAAAGGGGGAATTCACTGATCTGGGGGCTCCACTCACAAGGTAGTTGTAAGTAAACATGTTAGAATAAGTTTAAGATTATGATTGTGTATTTACATTAAATGAAATATGAGAAGATGAAATGAACTAATCAGGCAGGCAAGGCCGGACAGGTTAATTATAACTGGGAAAACTTGAAGGTATATCTGTCGGTGTGACGATGCTGATACAAGGCACAGTCAAGAGAGATTTCCATGGCTAACAAACCCTCTGTAAATGGAGAGATTTACGAATTAAAAGACAGTAAGGACACAGTAAAATATACATAGGGATAAGGCGAGCACAAAGGGTGCCAAGGAAGCCTTGCAGCCACAATTTAATGTGATTATTCAAACACAGCCAAATATGTAACACTGCCCTAACAAGGAAAGATTGATATGGAAATACTGGCACATAGAAAGAAATAGAATTCAGTACGAGAATTAAAACAGTGTGACTGAATGGAAGAAACTTTGCAACAGATCTCTTGACTTTATAGAAAAGGTGGCTTCAGCAAGGATAATGGCAGCAGAGGAGGGATAAGGGCTTCACTTGCAAAAATACTAAGACCCATACAAGATAGGACCACGTGGTAGGGGTGTGGCTCTCTGAGGGAGGAGGGAATGAAAGGGGGAGATGTGTCTCGCTGGCGTCCAACTATGTCTCTGCCTCGTTTCATTGGTCAGGCCCTCATCAGACCACAGTCAGGGGTTAGTGTCGTTCCCCTATGGGAGGCATCATTTGTGAGTCAGTGCCAGGTGTTCTTTCTCCTGATCTGCATGCCGGCTCTTTTCTGCCTCCAGCCATACTTAATCTCCTCACAACCTCGTGTCTGGAAACAAAGGGCTCCGCAAAGTCACATGTTCAAGAAGAGAAAGTGGAGAGATATACAGAGTGGGGTCAATGGGTTTGGAGTCAATGGGTTTTGAAGGAGGACTAAATATTATATTTGCCATTCCTGTCAGAGATGTGCATATATATATATATATATATATATATATATATATATATATATATATATATATATATATATATATATATATATATATATATATATATATATATATATATATATATATATATATATATATATATATATATATATATATATATATATATATATATATATATATATATATATATATATATATATATATATATATATATATATATATATATATATATATATATATATATATATATATATATATATATATATATATATATATATATATATATATATATATATATATATATATATATATATATATATATATATATATATATATATATATATATATATATATATATATATATATATATATATATATATATATATATATATATATATATATATATATATATATATATATATATATATATATATATATATATATATGCTATATATATATATATATATATATATATGTATATATATACATATATATACATATATATATATATATATATACATATATATATATATATACATATATATTATATATATATATATATATACATATATATATATATATATATATATATATATATATATATATATATATATATAGAATACATATATATATATATATATATATATATATATATATATACTCACTTTGTGATCAGGTCATGAGAATATATATATATATACATATATATACTTTTGGGCCTATGATATTCCTTTCACCTTTATATATATATATATTTTATATATATATTTATATGACATATATAGGATATATTAGTATTAGTATATATATATATATATATATATATATATATATATATATATATATATATATATATATATATATATATATATATATATATATATATATATATATATATATATATATATATATATGTGTGTGTGTGTGTGTGTGTGTGTGTGTGTGTTTTGCGTATATGTTATACATTCTAAGAAATGATGGTGACGATGGATCTCAGTATATCTTCATGAATATATGTAACGATGATTCAGTGGAGAGACTAATATATAAACAAAACAAGATATTTTTAACAATTAATGATTCATTTTCTTAACTAATAAGTTAAGTTTTCTTATGTTTAAATCTAAAAGTTCCGGTCATATGTGTGTGTGTGTGTGTGTGTGTGTGTGTGTGTGTGTGTTTATGTGTGTGTTGTAAGAAATGAAATGGTCTCTGAACAACGATGATTTGGGAGAGACTGAATAAACAAAACAAGAATTTTTTCAATTGAATCTTTCTTAAGAAGTTAATTTTCCCATGATTTATAAATCAAATGAAAGAAGCTGATTTTCTTATACCGGGATTTTTCGACCTATAATTTGAAAGAACGTCATTTATTTGTTTTACTATACACCTAAATATGAATGCCTTTGAAAAACTGCCTGAACGAAAAAAAAAATTCATCCAAGGGAGACTTTCAACTATTCATAAAATTTAAGACTTTTTTTCATTCCATTCGTTCTCGTATGCATGCACTCATTTCCCTAGGTTTACTTACACCGTCATTTCCCTCGAACATTATTCATTCAACTTTTACCGATCCGAGGGAGACCTTTGACATTCACGTGGGTCGTCTGAATACCCTGTCAGTCAATCTGACAGCGGTCGACCGCAAATAAATGTAAGAAATCCCCAGACCTCCTGGAATGAAGCTGCTACCAAAAGCAGCGCGAATATTAATGACGCAAGAATGCCCTGGTCTGTAAATGCTTAGGGCACTCTTACTTGGAAACTGTAAAACCATTTGCTGTGCAGATTAAGGGGAGTATTGTAGATCATTTCGTAAAAGGTCTCTTTATAGACAGAAAAATATTTAATAATGTCTGAGTTTATCTCAAATAAATTTAAATAAATTTCCTTCTGGAACTGCCCAGATCAAGCTCAGTCATGCCGAAAAAAGTGGATTTTAATGGGCATGAAGCAGGACCAAACAGAAGAGAAGAAGCATCATAAAATCAGAGAGCTAATAACAGCGATACGAAAAGTAATACCTGCAGAATCAGGAAGAAAAATGCGGAGAGAGGTAGAGAGAGAAAAGAGACTAGACAACGAAATTTCTTTGCAACCGAGTGTATATACCTGTGAAGTTTAGTTCTGCAGCGTTTCAGTACCACCTTACAGTTGGAAAAGTTAACCGCCGTGATTCTAAAAGGGCTCATTTTCCAGCCACCTGCCCTAAATGCCCACTGAGCAAGCATGGTGCAAAATCCAAGGTTTCAAGCATTCACTGTCCTACAGAAATAAATATTATCAGGAGGTTAAGGACTTAAGAACCAGAGTGATATTTCCAATTTGAGGGCTTGAATAAAAGTAAACATTTTTATCTATGTATTACCCTTCCCTATAACTCGTCTCTTTCTGTAGGCTGATTTCTCTTTGGAGCCATCTGGTGGGTTTCAGTCTATTGACTATTTCTGTTAGGGTTTTCAGCTAAAGAAAGAAAGAAATAAGGACAGCTATTAGCAGAAAGAATATCTGGATGAGAATAAGAGCTAAATAGAATGGAAAGAAGATAATCAGGCAAACTTGTGGATGGAATATTAGTTATCCTTAGGTAAAATGGTGCTGAAGGGAATAAGAGGCCTAGTGTTGACCTTAGTGCTCAATCAGCCGATGTGAGAGTCTTGTGTTTGTTACTTAAAAAAAAAACATGAGAAAAATAAATATTTGTGTATGCTGAATTAAAAAGGCACCTGTCATAACGAACAATAAATAAGACCACTTAGTCACTAAAGCATTAAATGTATAAAAGACTCAGAAGACGCAGATAATTCGAGACTTGTCTGCCTTTACAGAGTGTTTTTTGACACTTGATCACGACAAATTTTAGCATTACTGACGAACAAGTACGCGTGTGTGCGCTCAAAGTTTTTCACACTCTAAGTAATGTTAATGGAATCCCATGATGCTGTTGCTTATGTATGACTGGATTTATATTTAAGTTTAGTTATAAAATTTTATGTTACAGAATTACGAAAGGAGTTTTAATACTTCCAGCGCGAGAAGCTCACGGGTGAAACAAGAATTAGCAATTACCAAAATAATAAATACGTTTTTATTTCAGTCTGTTAAAACACACCGTAAACATTATATATCAAAAATAATGAAGCAGGCTGTTGCGGAACACAAGATTCAGAGAAGCCGGTTTTAACATGAGAGAGATGTGTTGACTTCCTGCACTGCAACAATTGTTATTGTAACTACTGTAATTTCTGTCAAGTGAAATTATTTCTCTGTATCAAAAACATAATAAGAAAGATATCACACACATTATATATATATATATATAAGATATATATATATATATATATATATATATATATATATATATATATATATATATATATATATATATATATATATATATATATATATATATATATATATATATATATATATATATATATATATATATATATATATGTAGGGTGTTTTGAAATTAGAGCCCCCTTTACAGCGTAAACTAAAATTGATATGGACAAAAACAAAAGTAAATCAGAAAAGGTACTTATTTAAGTTTCTCTCTGAGTATTTAATATTTTGTGTGGCTTCCATCTGCCTGTACCTGCATTCTTGAGTCTTTTGACTCCTGAGAAAGGACTTCAGGCCTTCCAAGATTCTCACCCTTTTCGCTATGACAGTCATATGGATTTTTGTTCCAGTTTCTTTTAACAAAGGATTCATCACTTTTAATGTATTTAGCTATGCAGCAACGTGAAATGAAGGACGCGCCAGCATCTCTGACCTCTCTGAAGGTTATAGCCCGGATTCGGTCAATCCATCTGATTTCCTCCGAATCTTTAGCCATGGCTATATCTAACTCCGTCACTCGGTCTGAAAATACGAGAAATGTAAAATGAAAAATAGCTCAATAGAAACTTAAAATAATGTACTTGGATATAGACTTTAGCAGAAAACTTCATAACTTTCCATTTGTTCTGTGGAGGTGGGGGGACTCTAATCTCGAAACACCCGTATATATATATACCGGTATAGGTAAAAATATATAAATAAACAACATTGGATATACACTAATAAAATATGTAATAAGATAACCTCTAGTTATCAACGTCTTACAGCCAACAGTAATAAAAGGTAGAAAGCTTGCGAAATACGGTAATTTATTTTGCTTCTGGAAAATACGTAAGGTAACTTATTGCCAGAATGAAACGCGATAATTGTGTCAGAATTCAAGAACAAATATTTTTCCGAGTGTTCGGTGTTTAGTGAAAAGGAATACAAAAAATCAGTGCTTAACAGATGCCTTATGTTTAAAAAAAAAAATACTTTTGTTATTCCCTCAGGTAGGAGGACAAGTCTGTTCGGTACTAAAGACAAACTAACATTAACAAATAAAGGCAAGTATATCAGTGTATGTCAAGGCACTAAATCGCCAGGCATAAGTGATACGATGGATAGATGATTTTTTCGACACACTTTAATCCCTGGGGAAAAGGGCGTTTGTGAGAAAATTATACTATAAACATAGTCATCACAAAATTCACTCCTCTTCCCTCGTTAAACACAGCTTCATTATGCTGAATGTTTTTTCCTGACATGAGGAAAGTATGTAACCATCGCATCGTTGCTCTCAGACCAAAATCTATGGCTCGCTAGTCTTCTGATTCTCATATGTATTGCTTAATTTTAACTCCTCTTGCAAAAAAGAGAGAGATAGCACCGAGTCGTCAAATATGCCAACAAAAGACCGTGAAATAAATGACTGATAGGGAGAGAAAGGAAGCCGCGAAAGGATTCCGGAAACAACAGCAGGACCGAAGGGAGTAAATTGGATCTCGCTGAACACGACTCCTCCTGAGCTCACGTGAAAGGGTTTTGATGTCTGTGTTGGAATCGAGTCTTCTTGAAAGATGCTTTCGAATGCAGTTTTGTTTTTTGTTTTGCTTGATATTTCTGGATACAATTATCTCCAAGGCGTTTGAAACGATTTGGTTTTTATTTATTATGGTTTGATAAACCTCTGAGCAGACGAAGATAATACTTTAATTGGATTCTAATTCAGGAAGAAGGATAACAATAAAGCCTTTTAATTCAGGTAGATATTTTTATCATTTCTCACTTTAGCAAAAAAGTTTCCATTGTTCAAAAGACTTTCATCTACCAGTGTACACCAACATGCCCACAAAAACAGGATTCGACCGATTGAAAATACGCGCCACCAATGTGGAAACAAAAGAATAAAGTTCTTTTCATTTATTCCAGTGTGACATTGACGTAGAGTTATTTCGAGGATCAAGGTTTCTTTGAAAAGGGATTGTAAAATGAATTGACAGTCTATAGCATCGGATTCAGGAATTTTATTTTCCTTCTTCATCTCTCGACAATATCACTATATTTTCCCAGATACCATCAATTGAAAGAATCTTTCCATACGTATGCATAAATAATACATTATTTGCATCCCAGCTTGTTTAAGTTCTAAGTATCATTTTTGACAAAACCCTCCTGATTTGCCAATATCTGGTATTCCACAGTCTTTACATAGGAAAGTATAGGTTTATCAGTCAGGAATTTTCATACTTATGATAGTGAAGGGGTTGCTGTAGGCTTCTGAATTATTAACAATCCTCAACAAAATCATAAATCCTTCATCAGGAAGACGAAAGATCTTCCTGACCTTCAATGACTGAGGGTTTTGCCCTGTTGATCCTTCATCACAGAAGGGGCTCCCTGACAGCGACAAAAAATATTCCTGTAACATCTGGCAGGTTCTGAACTCTTACTCTGTTTCTGTAATTTAGGATTTGATATTCTCCCCACCCACCCACCCACCCCCTCTGTCATGTGACCGGAGGCTTTTTTTACCCTGATTGAGAAGGGATAGTTTGAAGGTTTACCCTTGTATTTTTTTATTTGTCGAAGGTAAAAAAAAATTCTATTGAAGCAAACTAGGGACAGCTTTAAGCAATGGTTTATTTCATGAATAAAGAAAAATTACTTTAAAAATTGTATGCCTTAAGCTAATTAGTTTGGTTAAAATCAGTGCTTTGTTACTTTCATATCGACGGATGTCAGTCATTAATGGAAAACGTTATAGCTTTCTTATATGCCTTAAAAATAGAAAATATTGCATTATTGCAATTGCTCATTCTGTTGTACATTATAAAAACACAGAAATCATCATCGGTCAGATTTCTTGAATGTCCCATGAGTTTGTCATTGATCATGGTATTTGGTCAGGAACCTTACAGTTCGTAAAGCACATGTGAGTTTGGCTAAGACTGAATAAACGATTATAAGGTTGGGCTTATATATATATATATATATATATATATATATATATATATATATATATATATATATATATATATATATATATATATATATATATACACACACACACACACACACACACACACACACATATATATATATATATATATATATATATATATATATATATATATATATATATATATATATATATATATATATAGTAGTGGTGGAGAAAACCCAACTTGATGAGTACCATGAAAACATTCCCTCATTTTATTCATCTTCCGGGATCCTGACTTGGGTTTCAGTAACTCTCCCAAGCAGTTATGGCATCCAGAACGCTCGCATTTTTAAACCGGCGCACCAAAAGGAGGACTGGCATCAAAAACATTCAATGAACAGGCGAAATCTGGGTCACTTCTGTCCTCAGCCAATAAAGTCGTCTACTGGCAGGGATAGCACTCAAAAGACAACTAATCCAGAAGTCACGCAGAGCCTTCAGCTGAGATGTATTGTTCTTGAACTGTTGCGTATCATATAACCAAAACGTTTCGACAAATATTTGAAGACGGAAAACGGTTTTATGTGAATGCGTTCGTTTGTGCGATGAACTCTTAACGCTGAGATACAGAATCGATGGAATTATTGAAGGGTTGTATTGAGCCTTTTTTATCAACGAAATGGACTCTTTTGTTTAGAAAAGTCTATAGATGATATCACGTAAATAAACATTAGTATATATATAAATATATGAATATATATATATATATATATATATATATATATATATATATATATATATATATATATATTATATATATATATATATATATATGAATATCTTTTCCTGTAATACTACAGTGTAATATGAAAATAAGAAGGCCCATAAACACTATTTAAACGTTGAAACCATATATTTCAGGCACTTTGCCCCTGTTCGACTGGTAGAATATGGACAGGTGGAAAGTTACAATAGTATATATACAAAAACATGAAGGTGTGGCCTTGGGCCTCCGATGTTAAGGAGGTGGCGTTTCTTAAGAGAAGGAGATTGACAAATTCCCTAGTGGTTTTTGGCCTCATTAGCTCCCGTTTGGCGATGGATTTTTAAGGTCATCTTCTTAAAAAAAGGTGCGAGATTAACTGGTGTCAATGGCGTCCGATTTCCAATGTCCCCTGACAGGTTCATATTGTTGGTTTTGATTGATGATAGAAATCTTTCTTTTGCCGGACAGCTTTCCTCTTTAAAACCAACTCCTCAGTATTTCTAATATGTATAAAAGCGTAACGTACTGATCTTTTTGTGCTCTGGGAGTTAGCGATCTACATTTATGTAGGCAAGAAGGTAGATCGCTCTCGCAAAAGAATAACAATCCAAAGTCACGCTTCAGGAGAGTTCGGGTCTTTTCTACATATTAGAAATGAGATGTAGTGTTCTTTGTTTTTAGGAACTGTTGATATATATCAATCAAAAGCAAAACGTTTGACAAATATAATTGAGAGAGAAGACGTGCCAGATCCATCGCCAAAGGGAACCGAACGGGGGATGAAACGCCACCTGAACATCGGAGGCCTAAGGCACACCTTCATGTTTTACGTTACCATTGTAACTTCTCCACCTGTCCAGTTCTCTTAACGCAGGCACAGTGAGATTCCAAATGGGTTTAACGATGCTAGTTTATGGGCATCCATTTTATTATTATTATATAATATATATATATATATATATATATATATATATATATATATATATATATATATATATATATATATATATATATATATATATATATATATAAACACATATATATATATGTGTGTGTGACTACATACTATATACACTGCATATCTGAAGGGCTCTGTATAATGGCTTGAGCTGTAAAGAAAATTAATTATATATAAGTTCCTTATAAAATTGTGTCCTTCAGTAGTTCAGTTTGAACGGCTGACTCATCTGTTAGTTTTCTTTAAAAGAACTGACACTGCACTGTTTTGAAGAAGGGTGCAATGAAAGATGATGTGCGCTCTTATTACCTCGGCCATGGTTTCTGATTGAGAGTTAGATATGCTCAGCTACTTCGGGATGAAAGAGAGAGAGAGAGAGAGAGAGAGAGAGAGAGAGAGAGAGAGAGAGAGAGAGAGAGAGAGAGAGTTATTCGTGAGCAGGAAGCAGAGATATAACAGAACGAGGGAAGATCGGAATACGCAAATGAATTTCTTGAAAGTGAACAGAAAACTTATGGGCTGCCTTTGGTCATCGTACCTGCAGTGTTTAACAAGTAACCTCATGGTTTATAGCATAGATAAATACGCGCTTCCAGCGTCTGTATAATTAGAATTTAGGCTGGAGGCGGCTCATGTAAAAGAACTCTTTGCTCATTTTTTATTCAGTAGTAAAAATTCGGACATCAGACGATCTACACTCAAGGAATTTCGAGCGAAACGAGGAAACACTGGCTTTTGAATTTAAGCTTTTGAGTTTCTATTTTGTTTCATTCAGGGCTCAAATGGAATGGCAAGCTATCTACGGAAGTGTATGAATTAAAATGTATTCTTAGGACGCTTTCAAACGATCTATAGCGAATGGTAACGCATTGTGCCACATACACGCTCGAATTTGAATATATTCCTGCAACTCTTATCGGAAGAAGGGCGGCCTCTGACATTCACCGGGGGTCTACTAAATACCGTGCCATTCAATGTGACCAAGGTAGACAGCATATACATGAAGGGAATGCGGGCGAGGCCCTTCAGAGCGCAAGTAGATTCAACGGCAGCGTGAATTTCAATGGACTGCGTTTCCACTAGTCGCTTTATGCAAAGGATGCTTATGGTTAGAAATTGAATATGCATTAATAGTGATATAAATCAGTGCTCTGGAAAGCAATAATCTTACAACCACCGAGGAAATTATTGTCATGAAGAAAATATAAAGGCTTTTATGTACGTGTGTAGTAAATATTCCCTAATAAAAATAATAAAAAAAAACACTTGTTACCAAATCCAAAGATACTTCCCTCCTCCTTGAAGTCATATGTCGAAAATTTACTTCCATATATATCCATTCATCCATTTTTTTACACACACACACACACACACACACACACACACACATACACATACATACATATATATATATATATATATATATATATATATATATATATATATATATATATATATATATATATATATATATATATATATATATATATATATATATAAATAACATACACACACACACACACACACACACACACATATATATATATATATATATATATATATATATATATATATATATATATATATATATATATATATATATATATATATATATATATATATATATATATATATATATATATATATATTTATATATATAATCTATATATATATATATATATATATATATATATATATATATATATATATATATATATATATATATATATATATATATATATATATATATATATATATAGTATATGTATGTATGTGTGTGTGTGTATGTTCCACCATAACTCTGAAAACGCATTGTGTAATTTCAAACACACTTGGTATACATATGACTTACTATCTGGAAAAGAATATTGTGGCGGTAAGACATCACTAGCACCAAATGGCACCAAAGGGGGAGGGGGTGGAAAGGACTTCCCTGAAACAGGGCTGGTTCTGCCTGTAGACTTAGTAACTAAATAAACTTTATGGGTTTATCATACTTCATTTCAGTATACATATGATTTACTATCTGGAAAATACTGTGGGGGTACGACATAACTGGCACAAAAGGGGGTGGGGGTGGGAAGGAGGTGACATGTAAAAATAATCGAAAACTCCAGATATTAGTGTCTAAACCATAGTTTTTGATGTCACTGAGATGAACAGTGACACTTCCGATGCCCTTAAGTCCAAGTTCAGCCCCGATAGGAAGGGGTAAAATATAAATGTCACATATGTTGGACAATGTAATTGAAGCAACTATCTGAACAAGAAAGGGAGAGGGTGAAACAGTTTTTATCTCATGGATACCACTCATTCCGACACATCTCCCTTTTAACAGTAAGATATTGCAATTTCCAGTGAAACTTGAGTTCTCGATCACGACCAACAAGGCACAGGGACAGTCTATTAAGTACTGTGGAGTGGATTTGAGATCGTCATGTTTTTCCCACGGACAATTTTATGCTCAAGGGTGGGTTCATCCAAGAATTTATTTAATCTTTCTCCTCGTGGTGAAACTAAAAATGTTGTTTACATTCAAGTTTTTTGTTAAAGTAGTATTATAGTGAATTTGTGAAAGATTTTACCATATACTTTGAATACTGTATTTATATTTTTTAAAACCTATAAATGAAAATTCTTTGATATTACAATATAGATAGATTTGATTCCTTTTCCTGTCTAACAGAAGGTTGGAAAAAATAAAAATCCGAGTGTGTTCTACATTTTGGGTGTGTTCTATGCTTTGGTTGTATTCTATGATCTGGGTCTGCTCTACGCTTTGAGTTTTTACTGTGCAACGCCGGTACGTTAGCTAGTATGCATGCATGCATACATACATACACACACAGATATATATATATATATATATATATATATATATATATATATATATATATATATATATATATATATATATATATATATATATATAGAATCTACTATACTTTTATATAGACATATATATATATCTAATAGCCACAATGCCCTCTTAACTTCTCCAGACACATTTTTATATTCTAATAGCCACAATGCCGTCTTAATTTTCGAATTCTTCAAGCATTTCCAAAATATGCTTGTAACAAGAAGCAATCTGGATATTTTCGGCTTCGTTGTTACAAGCATATCCAAAAAGCGCGAAGAATTCGAGAAGTTAAGAGGGCATTGTGGCTATTAAATTACACACACACACACACACACACACACACACACACACACACACACACACACACATATATATATATATATATATATATATATATATATATATATATATATATATATATATATATATGTGTGTATCTGTGTGTGTGTGTACATGTTAGTATGTGTTATTCTTCCTGTATGCTTCATGAGGCAGTTATCCCCTTTTTTAATAGCTCAATTAAGGACTTGTCAGTAATATACGTGGGTTTGTTTACTTTTACAGAACAAATGTGAAATGGTTAAATGAAAATAACTACCTTATTTCAATTTTTCGGAATTTCCTATTGCTGTTGCATGAAAGAGAGAGAGAGAGAGAGAGAGAGAGAGAGAGAGAGAGAGAGAGAGAGAGAGAGAGAGAGAGAGAGATGCGAAATATAGTGTGGTGAAAGACAAGATAGACTTCCCCCAAAAACCTTTGTGGTCCAAGGCCACCGAAAAGTGAGAAAGAGGATCTGAAAGGATCCTGTTCCAAGTGGTCTCAAATGAATGGGTTCCAAAGCCCCTCGCAAGGCTATCAGGGAGTCATATGCTTTCTTTCCCGGTAAATTAAATCATGTAGTCTTGATACTGGGCAAATAGGTGATGTTCTATTGTTTGTTTAATTGTAGTAAGAGTCTCTTTAAGAAAAACGTGTTATTATTCTGAGCTTCATTTACGAAAAAAAATACCGTGTTTCCTTTAAAATATTTTTCAGCTTGAAATGAATTTAATTAATCCCGTTCTTGTTAGAAAATACAGCTGAACTGGATTAATAAATATATAATCTTATATATAACATATACAATATATATATATATATATATATATATATATATATATATATATATATATATATATATTATATATAGGATATCTCTCGTCATGTAGACCCCAGTGCATATTTAATTTTGAAATACAGTTTGTTGTTCCTTTGACTGTGGGGTTGAAGAAATTTGCGGGCGACGACAGGAAAAAACACAGAGTTTGAACCAGATCGAAGGTTTTAGCACCAGTAGGTAGCGAATAGACCTCCCTTCCCCCCTAAATCGTTCGGTCAGGGGAACAGTGGAACCCCTCTCCTCACCCCACCGTGTGATGTGGGAGTAGTTAGTGTTTGGGAAGGTTAAGGGGCTTATTAGGGCTAGTGGCCAGGTAGGACCTTAATCTTTAAGTACTTAACATTTAAGGACACTTTCCCTCTGTTTTCGTTGCTGGTTGCCTGACTTGTTTGAAGGAAATGTCGACCCAAGATGAGGACCTGGCAAGACGCCGCTGTTTTGAAAGAGGTCAGAAACTTTCTCATCGCCGTCCTGATTGCACGTCTAGCGCTCATCCCCTTCAGCGAGCTGACGTATTTCTGACGGACGACCCATCGATTGTGGGCGCCCACAATTTATTAGTCCAGGGGAGATATCATCTGCTCCATTGCAAACAGTGTCCGATAAGCCTGACTGCCATTCAAGTTCTGAAACCATTCCTGGTCGCAGTCCGCTTACTGAAGTCCGCTGTGGCCCACCGAATTTTATATGAATTAATTTCCCCATCCTGGAGTTCAGTCCTTCGCAGCATAGTTAACTGAGAACCTTTTAATGTAATTTTGGCCTAACCAAGTTATTATCATAACGGGAATAATTGTACTGTACATTGGCCCCTTCTTAATTATCTTGCTTGCTTGCCAATTATTGCATTATTGCTCACTGTATATAATTAATGAGCCTGCACATTGGTGACCATTTTGCATTCTGTTTCGTCTCCTTGCTTAATTGCTTAATCTCTGTAAATAAACCCCTTTAAATTGTAGAAGAAGTCTAATTTCAAATGGCGACCTTAATCATTTAAGTGTAAATCCAGGGAAAATCTATGGTAAGTTTTCAAATAACTTTTCCTTTGTTCATAACCTGGGCTCTCTTGGTACTTTGGCAGTACCATTATAAAATCTGTTTCAATTCACTCCCCAACCAAGATTCCAGTTTATGATAGTAACGAATACTTGCCAGGATCTAGTCACATTAGTGCTAATTAGCCTCGCCATTAAGCTAGACTAGGGAAAAAACTAGGAATATATAATCAGTCATTTAATTTACGGTAATAATTTCATTATTCATAAGGCGCAGAAGCGATTGGAGCAGAGACCGTGGGTAAAAAGGGTATGTGCATGTTTCTAACATTAAGGATACGTAAGGCTGAATAAGAAAAGTGATATTAATATTTCTTTAAAGAAGCAAAACAATTCTCATATCGTTACAAGCATTCAGAACACAGGAGAATGCATAGGGTTTTATGTTACCGAAAACAGATAGGTAGGAGCGATTTGTCCACCTGTAATTTCCAAAGTGTAGGGACAGGGTATGAGTTGCCACTTAGGGATTAGGGATTGTGTAGTTAGAGAATTTTGCATGTGTAAGCTAAAACCAGTAGCTAAGAATTTATTTCGAAATATTTACGGCAAAGAAAGTGCACAATTTCTTGGTCAGTGATAAATTTTGAGATAACTAGTAGCTTACAGGAAACCGTGTAGCGGCATGTGGAATTTATGGGGCGAGCGAGAAACGTTCTGCTCAAATCGTGCATGCGTGAATCGTCCCAGTGTCGGAGAAATAAAAACATTTCCAAGCGTATTAAAAGTAAAGTAAAGTAAAGACATTGTTGATGGTTTAACGTTAAAAGATTCATCTTTTCATCCAAAACACGAATTATTGAAGAAGGAGCGTTTTCCTTTCAATTTCATTTCCATTCCCTACATGATCAGCTGTTTCTACGAGCACAGCAGTCACACAACGTTCGTTCACGGAACGAGCCTTCCTCCCTGTGTGCCGTAACGTAACCCGGGAAACTCTTTTAAACAATTTGAAAACCCTTTGCTTACCATACCACGGCTCTTGTTGAGCGCGAGACAGTAGAAATTACGCAAATACTCAAAGCTCATTACAAAATAAGCCTTAACGTGATGTATTCGCAAATTACTTTATTTTCTCTTGAGCATAAAGGAAAATCACTTTAACTAAAATTTCATAACAAGTAAGTTCCGTTACACAACGCTCACCAAGAGAGAGAGAGAGAGAGAGAGAGAGAGAGAGAGAGAGAGAGAGAGATTTTCCCTCGCATATACTTTCACCTTAACACGGAACCAACACAGTTTATTTACGAGTTTGTGAACCAACTCACAAATCATAAGAGCAAATACAAAGAATTCTCTTACAAATACTTACACTGGATTTTCAAATTCATTACTCAGTAAAATTTTATCCTATACACAGTGCATGAAGTTTATGAGCACTTGTGTTTAGCGAATAATAGCGCATAACAGCTTTTTCCCTGCAAGTGCTTCAGCCCCGATAACTTATCGTATGCTATAGAGCGCACGTACATCTATCTCGTTACGCATCGTTCAACTGGAGTGCATGAGTGGGGTATCTTATCTTAGACTTGCTTATGCTGCAAGTGCTAAAACCGCACATTGAGTGCATTTCTCGTATCCTACCTGTCCTCATGTCAGGCAGCGCCCTCTAGTTCTTATAACCAGCCACCCACTCGTGTCACATCCAGTTTCCATTTCTCTCAGTGCCACTAATCTGCGGCACTGCTAAGCACCCAATCACTGAAGCACTTATCTTTCTCCTTTCACTTTCCTTTTCTCTTCCCTTCTGCTGGAGTCTCTCACTTACCTTTTACTCCCTACTTACCTTCTGCTCAGGCAGAGTACCTCACCTTCAGTGCCAATTCATGCACTGACATCTTGCATTGCTCCACGGGGTGCATCGGCACTAAAGTGCCACCCAACCAAATTAACCTCTTATAAGCCATTGCACCTGTATTGAAGAAACAGAGTGCCATACAACCAGTGTTTCCGCCCATAAGGACCGTGGCTCTTCAGGAACACCCCATTAACAGTGCATCTGCCCATAAGGACCATAGAGCCTTCACGAACACTCCCATGTTCTAATTGTTTCCACTCATAAGGACTAAGAATACCTTTAAGATCACTTCATTTACTAGTGTATCCGCCCATAAGGACTCAGACTTCCTTCAGGAATGCTTTCCCCTAGTGTGACCTTCGCCAGGCACACTCATCCACAGTGCCACCTCATTTAAAGGTGCCACTCAATGAAGTGCCAATAATCTAAGGACACTTCCTCATCGTCACAAAACCTTTTCCCCCGGGAACACCCAGATACTTCACTCAGCACCCCTTCCCCATCAGCAACATGTCAACCGAGGAGCACCAATATTTTAGGAATATAGGGAAGGAGGACGGTCTTTCCGGCCAGGCCCTTCAAAGGTTTGTAAAGGAACAGATTGGTGAGAAGAGAAAGTATGAAGAAGAACGAGAGGAGCGGAGAAGGCAGCAAGAAGCCAAGCAGCGGAGAGAAGAAGAAAGAGAAGAAAGGAGAAGACAGCATGAACTAGCCCTCAAGGACAGGGAGCTCGAGTTGGAGAGAGCCAAGAAGGAAAGTGCAGAAGCTTTAGCAGCACAACAAGCCTCTAGACCCACTCCATCTGCACTAAATATCTCTCTGTCGACAGTCAATAACCTTGTGGGAAAATGGACTGAAAACGAGCCGGAACAATGGCTCGAAGAGATCGAATTCCTCTTTGAGACCTATGACGTCAGCCTGGCTGAGAGGGCCTTTCTGCTTACCAAGCACCTGGACAGGAAGGCTAAGGTCGCCCACCGAGCCTTGGAAAGAGATCAACAAGGGGACATGGCTGCCATCCGTGAGGCCATCGCCAAGGCGTATGAAATAACCCCTAAGAAGTGGAGACAATGATTCCGAGGTATGGCTAAGAACGTCAGCTGGTCCTGGACAGAATGGGCCTGTCACAAGACCCAAGCTGGGACCCGCTGTTTCAAGTCTATGCGGTGCGACACCTTTGAGGATTTGTTCAACTGGACCATGCTGGAGGACCTCTTACAGTGTGCGCCCCGGCCTCTGGCTGTGTATCTTAGTGATAAGCAGCCAGCCACTCTCAAGGAAGCGTGCTGCTTAGCTGATGCCTGGGAGACATACAACCCCTCCCACAGCACCTTGTCACGCAAAATAGTGCCACCCGGACACCTCTTGCGTTTCAATCGCTCACGGAACGGACCGCCTAACAAGCCTCCGTGCCCCATCTGTAAAAAGTATGGCCATGCTGAAGCAGAGTGCCGCTACAAAGATAGTAACCAACAAGGCAACAACTCTCGACAGCCTACCAACAACCGTCATTCTTCCTCTCCACCTAATTCCACACCATCTTCCCAGCACACCGTCACTGCCGGGAGATCAACCTATCACAGGGGCCCCTGCCGAGACTGTGGAGCTTCTGGACATTCTTCTTCAGGGTATCCTGCATGCCCAAAACATGTAGTCGTGCCCAGGCACATCAACATGATCAGTGCCCCGACCTCCTTAGCTGAGCCACCGGAGAAAACTCACCCTTAGAGGGTCTGGACACAGTCCGTCTCAGTGGCTTCTTTGGATGGTTCCAGTCCACCAGTGCACCTGCCAACTACTGCCGACACTGGCTCAGATATTAGCCTGATCGATCAGGTCCAAGTGCCAGCCAGTGCCAAGGTAGAGGAGCACACCAAGTGGACCGTGACCTGGGTGGATGAACAGTCCCTGACCGTCCCCACAGTTGAGCTCAGGGTGATCATCCCTTGGAGCGACCAAATTCAGCTTCTGGCGTTGTCAAGCGAATTCGGCACGGAGTGGAGTTCCTGCTTGGACGAGACATCCTCTGGGATGTTACACCCCCACACCACTCGGTTGCCTGACTGCTTCTACCAGCACATCAGCAGCAACCTCTTTGGAGCGGGACACAGCCTTTGTGACAGCTGTGCCACCGCCAGCCAAACCTTCCATTTGCCAGAGAGCGACAGTGCATAGAACCCCAAATCCACATTCCAGGCCTAGTCCGGCATATCTCGCGATTAGACGGCCACCAAAGCATTACTCCTTCATCACAAAGGGATCTCGCAAATTACCACTGCAGGACCTGGAACGTAAGAGGGCACTGCGAGAGATGGTCAAAGTGCCCCAGTAGGCTAGCTGCAGCGGCTAACTCCACCGAACCGAGAGGCCCAGCCCTCTCACCTTAATCCCCCAGGTATCCCTTCAGCTTTGTCTGACACCAATTCACTGCCAGTGCCACTTGCGAGCACTGGTCAGTGCCAAGCTTCGCTTATCTCGGCTGGAAGCTCTCCACCAAGCATACTTCCCATGCCTGGCCCTGAGTTAGTGCCAGTGCCGGATCCAGAACATGACCCAGATCCTCCTACGGGAGATCCACCAAACCTCACAACTATGATCATCACGCAGTGTGAACCCCCGACCCCTGACGTTTCTCCTTCCCACATTCTTAAACCTGCCGAGGACAACCCTCTGGCAGGCCTGGACACTACCTCTTTTCTGGTCGACCAGGAACTGTCCGGCCAGGACGCAGAAGTTGATTTTCTTCCCACGATGGTTGTCGCAGCAGCCAAAGTAGGAGACCAACCCATA